>NW_027175920.1:15910376-15915376 GCF_023055335.1 Clinocottus analis | reverse complement strand
CAAAAATTAAATGTCTGAACCGCTTTTTCATATCTTTTAAATTTTCTGAGAAACGCATTCAATGTTCCATCACAAAAAAGTTTCATAATAATGAACCATAAAGGTCCTCATGTATTATTTCAACGAGACTTTTTGGCCTTTCAAATTGAAACAAATACACTTTCTTTATTTCTACACACTCTTCTTGCACATTGTATGTATTCAAATATTAATAACATAACTATGTGAACAATAGGACATGTTTTAAGTTTAAGATTCAGAGCGAAGTGAAGGACTCGTAAGTCAAATCATCTTTTTAATTTCAAGTTCAAGATTCAAACCTTGACACTCTCGGTCCACTCCACTGGAACCAAAATAACATATTTTGGGAGACAAACTATTCCTTCACTACACATTGATCTTAATTATGAATATGTTTATGAGTTTTTCTACCCAATTATTGTTGTAAGGAGATGGAGGCTTCTCGTCTGTCCGTCTTCCAAAAGCCTGAGCTCATCGTTAGTTTACTTACGTCACAAACATCTCTTGAGGTCTATGACTTGCTTTGTCGGAGCTTTCAGAGCCAGCGAGGTGGAACGCTCTGGAACGACGGCGAGGACTTTGAGGAAGAGGACTTTGTTGTGTTATGGGGGGGGGGGGGGGGGGCAACCTGCGGCTCTTTAGTGCCGCCCTAGTGGCTCCCTGAGCTTTTTCAGAAATGTATGAAAATGGAAAACGATGCCGAGAAAAGAAAAAAAAAGTTTTAAAGTGGTTTCTGTAGGAGGACAAACATTCTTAACGTTTTCCAATGCTGTAAAAATGTGTCGAAAAATATAAAATTTCAACACTTCTGTCAACGAAGATTTGCGTCACAGCATGCGGCGCGTTTCTTTCAGCTCGGCGCGGTGCCGGGCAGGGTGTTGCAAACAAACCTGCAGATGTGTGACGGGCCATGAACCCCACAGGGACAGAGAGAAAGTTAGCTGAGGAGAACAGAGGACTCAACAGTTCTTGGACCAAATCATTTGCTTTCATTGCCAATGCAGGAGCATTGCCTGCATGTTGGCTTTGAGGAGATGATCGAGTGTCTGTTGAGTTCACTGCACTGCATGAGTTTATCTCCCCCTTTGGGGAGTCACAAACAACCCGACTTAGAGAAGACCGGACCCAGCCGTTACCGGCCCGGACCCCAGTGCGACGCGGGCCGTTACCGGCCCCACACCGCCCCTTTTCTTTTCCTCCGCAGAGTTTAGAAATTCAAATATGCTTAAATTCAGCAAGAAAACAACAAAACGATAACACACAATTATAAACGTATTTTCATAAACAATGAAACTAAAATACGTGTATAACACGTTGCGTATACACATATTTTAGTACGTCAATCACAGACATAATCAGGGAGAAAATATGTTTCTAGTCAACGTAATTGAAGATGCGTATTCTGGAGTAAGTTTGTAGGAGACAGGCTTGCTCCAGGATGCTGCATCAGTTTTAAACAATATTTCCCTCAATGCCAAAAAAGTTATGACTTTCAATAACACTTTTTCCAAAGCTTTGAAACTCAACTTTCCCGTATTAGCATGCTATCTCTAGATAAACGCTCCCACTTCACCACGTCTCCCCTCCTCTCTCTTTCCCCTAGTCTCCCTTCATCAGCTCCCTCTCCTCTTTCTTTCCCCTCCTCTCCCTCTCTCCCTCTCTCCCTCCATCAGCTCCCTCTCCTCTTTCTTTCCCCTCCTCTCCCTCTCTCCCTCTCTCCCTCCATCAGCTCCCTCTCCTCTCCCCTCACAACAGACCTGCACATGAAAGGCTCAGGAAGAAGACAATGTCGCTACCTGCTCTGATTGCTGTTGCATAATTAAAGAGAGTTCTCAAAGCAGTGCTCGCCCCAGGTGACAAACACACTGTCTTCTCTTCACCTCTCTCCTCTGCCAGCTGACGGTTGGGCTCTCTCCTTGCTGAGCTGCCCGGTGCTTTTCCTCCACTGTGGTGCTCAGCGACTGGCTCTATGTCGGTATGAAAGGCTCTGGCTGAAGGCGGCACTCCGGCTCCGGTCGCGGGCTTTAGAGCGCCGTGCCGGACCTCGCCGCTGGCCGGGGCCGAGGACTATATGTGACTTCTGTCCCCGCCGGGGAGGGACGCGTCTCCTGCTCCCACCGAGACGCTCTGTCCACCGAGACGCTCTGTGCACCGGTACGATCTGTGCACCGATCGCTCTGTGCACCGGTACGCTCTGTCCAGCGGGGCGCTCTGTCCAGCGGGGCGCTCTGTCCACCGAGACGCTCTGTGCACCGGTACGATCTGTGCACCGGTACGATCTGTGCACCGGTACGCTCTGTCCACCGAGACGCTCTGTGCACCGGTACGATCTGTGCACCGGTACGATCTGTGCACCGGTACGCTCTGTCCACCGAGACGCTCTGTGCACCGATACGCTCTGTCCACCGATCGCTCTGTGCACCGGTACGCTCTGTCCAGCGGGGCGCTCTGTCCAGCGGGGCGCTCTGTCCACCGGGGCGCTCTGTCCACCGGTACGCTCTGTCCACCGAGACGCTCTGTGCACCGGTACGCTCTGTGCACCGATACGCTCTGTCCACCGGTACGCTCTGTCCACCGGTACGCTCTGTGCACCGGTACGCTCTGTCCACCGAGACGCTCTGTGCACCGATACGCTCTGTCCACCGATCGCTCTGTCCACCGGTACGCTCTGTCCAGCGGGGCGCTCTGTCCACCGGGGCGCTCTGTCCTTAGTGCCGCGTGGCGTCGCCAGGGTGCGGACCGGCCCACATAAAGGGCGTCAGGGTCTGCTGCGATGTCGGCAACCCACCTGACCCGTCTAGAAACACAGACCAAAGTGTAACGCACGCACGAGTCAGAGGGTCTGAAACCCAGTTGCGCAATCAAAGTGAGCGGCGACAGTACCTCCAACCTGTTAACTCCATCCCTCAGAGAAAACCGCTGCGACAGCATCGAAGAATCAAGAACAGATCTTCAACCAAAATGCCTTTTCTCATTTTTTTCACTCATTTTTTCAATATTTCTTTTATTGACACTAATGCACCATTTGCTGAATAACTGAAGACTGAAACCAGCACTGTGACTGTGACAACAGCGCTGTGGCTAGTTTATTACAAATCATTGTCACTATGATAAGGTAAGATAAGATAAAATGTATAAAACATAATCATCATTTCACCCACCAGACGCACTTGACCCTCTGTGGGAAAGTTTTAATCATATATATATATATATATATATATATATATATATATATATATATATATATATATATATATATATATATATATATATATATATATATATATACATATAATTGTGTTTAGGCCATCAGAGAAGGCTCAGAAGGCCTTAACAGCCGCCACTGCATCCAATGCTGAGGCTTGATCTGTGCCTCTTAGAGTGTGATGCTGATGGACAGAAGCACCCTTTAGCACCCTTTAGCACCCTTTAGCACCCTTTAGTATCTGTTTGAGACACTCCTTAAGATCTACTTTAATGTCAACATCTGCTTTAACTCACAGGTTTTAAGAGCAGGAAAAGTCCACCTGAGAGGTTGAGGTGCTGGATGGGTCAAGAACATGTGACGTTCATCCAGCAGGCTGCTGTTTGGGTCAACTCACATACAACTTTACGCAAACCTGTTACCCCGTCCACGACGCTACAGGGGACGGAGTTTGAAACGTAGGACCACTGACCAAGTGGTGGTAAGAGAGAGAGAGAGAGAGAGAGAGAGAGAGAGAGAGAGAGAGAGAGAGAGAGAGAGAAAGAAAGAGAGAGAGAGAGAGAGAGAGAGAGAGAGAGAGAGAGAGAGAGAGAGAGAGAGAGAGAGAGAGAGAGAGATGGTCCGATAATGGGAAGGGTGACTGACACAGTGACAAGGATTCAAACCAGACAACTAAAGAGACTTGACCAGAGCCGCTCCTTTGTGTTAGCAGCAGAGTGTGTGAGTGTGTGTGAGTGTGTGTGAGTGTATGTGAGTGTGTGTGAGTGTGTGTGAGTGTGTGTGAGTGTGTGTGAGTGAGTGTGAGTGAGTGTGTGTGATTGTGTGTGAGTGAGTGTATGTGAGTGTGTGTGAGTGTGTGTGAGTGTGTGTGAGTGTGTGTGAGTGTGTGTGTGTGTGTGAGTGTGTGTGAGTGTGTGTGTGAGTGTGTGTGTGTGTGTGTGTGAGTGTGTGTGAGTGTGTGTGAGTGTGTGTGAGTGTGTGTGAGTGTGTGTGAGTGTGTGTGTGTGTGTGTGTGTGTGTGTGTGTGTGTGTGTGTGAGTGTGTGTGAGTGTGTGTGAGTGTGTGTGAGTGAGTGTATGTGATTGTGTGTGAGTGAGTGTATGTGAGTGAGTGTGTGTGAGTGTGTGTGAGTGTGTGTGTGTGTGTGTGTGTGTGTGAGTGTGTGTGAGTGTGTGTGAGTGTGTGTGAGTGTGTGTGAGTGTGTGTGAGTGTGTGTGTGTGTGTGAGTGTGTGTGAGTGTGTGTGAGTGTGTGTGAGTGTGTGTGAGTGTGTGTGAGTGTGTGTGAGTGTGTGTGTGTGAGTGTGTGTGAGTGTGTGTGAGTGTGTGTGAGTGTGTGTGTGTGTGTGTGTGTGTGTGTGTGTGTGTGTGTGTGTGAGTGTATGTGAGTGTGTGTGAGTGCAGGCCGCTCCTCCTCAGGTCTGTCTGGGTGACAATTTCTTGACACCATCACAGACCCCAAAAAAAGAAGGGAGAGAGGAAAAGCAAAAAAGAGAAGAAGACAATGTCGACAACATTAAATAATCATCTCTTCCTTCCCTTGCGCCAGTGAAATATGAAACATTAATACACATATTCTCCCTCCTTCCTCTTCACTCAGTCTCCACCCTGCACTCATATCTCTAGGGAGAAAAACTAATAAAGAGGAACAAAAAATGCAGGAATGATTAAAAGCTGCTTCCGTGCAAGAGAAACATTAAAATCAAACAGAATGGGTTAGAGAGAGAGAGAGAGAGAGAGAGAGAGAGAGAGAGAGAGAGAGAGAGAGAGAGAGAG
>NW_027175920.1:15862876-15907876 GCF_023055335.1 Clinocottus analis | reverse complement strand
CCGGCCAAGGATTCCAACTTAATTAACACTAAATAATTAACTGAATAAACATGCTAAACACAGCAAACTAATACACACACACACACACACACACACACACACACACACACACACACACATACCCCCCCCCCCACACACACACACACACACACACACACACACACACACACACACACACACTCATACGCTTTTCGTCATCTTCATGCTGGTCATTCGGAGCTGTGAGAAAAAGAGAGAGAAAGTCTTGTATCTCGTGCGAGAAGACAAACTAATTTTCTAATCAGGGAAGTAATTAATGTGCTTAATGCTGCCATTAATCATGTTGGACAGCTCAGGTAGCATTCTGACAACAGCCTGTGTGCGTGTCCGTGTGCGTGTCCGTGTGCGTGTGTGTGTGTGTGTGTGTGTGCGTGTGTGTGTGTGTGTGTGTGCTGTCTGACGCTCACGTTGCCGTCGTGGTTCCTGCAGCATAGAGAGCTCAGAGATTAAAGGATGAGGTCATCACGTTGCCTGCGGTCAGATGAAACAACAATATCGTCTATTTCTTTATTATTTTCATTCATTCTTTTAGAATCTTTATGATTTGGAAGGAACTTCTTGGAATATAAATGTTTGATCTTTCATTTGATTTGAATTCATTCGTCAATTGTATAAATTTTATAAAATTGTTATTTATTTATTACAGATATGTTTTCATTTTTATTTTATTGGTATATCGAATGCTGCGATCTACATTTCCGTCTTATCTCAGTTGCCTTAATTATTACACATGTTTCTGCTCTGGACAGATGGCAGACTCAATCTGGAAACACATCATCATGGATCTTTTATTAACTCTGACAAAAGAAGCGCATCTCGCGCCTCATCACACAAGGATACATATTTTTTATGGCTGCACCACAAATTTGGAAAACAGTCTTCTGAACATCTTTGGGAATTCTTGAGTTGGTAAACCTGAGTGTGCAGCAGCGTTTAGGAGGTGAAGGAAAGACATTTTTGTTTATATTAGTGCTGGGCAAAGTTGAAAAAATGTAACTGATTAATCGCATGATTTTTATGCTATTTATCACATTATTCGCCAAATTCAATAATGAAGTAAAAACTAGTGTAATGCAGCTTTAATTTTAAAATAATGTTATCAGAACAATATACAGCACTCTGGAGCAACAACAAGTTAACATACATACATATATAGATTATACATCTGTTTTCTTTCTGAACAGGTACTGTCCAGTAGTAAGGGTCCCTGTGAGGGACAAACCACTCCTTCTTTGGTCCATGTTCAGTAGTAAGGGTCCCTGTGAGGGACAAACCACTCCTTCTTTGGTCCATGTTCAGTAGTAAGGGTCCCTGTGAGGGACAAACCACTCCTTCTTTGGTCCATGTTCAGTAGTAAGGGTCCCTGTGAGGGACAAACCACTCCTTCTTTGGTCCATGTTCAGTCTGTTTCTTACCGTAAAGATGTTAAAGACCAGCAGTTGATTACGTTCAGTTTTTCTTTCTTGTTGGTAAAAGTCCAGTCTGTGTTGTCTTGAACAAGTGACCTGAAGTCTGTTGAATGAGGTGGAGATGTGGAGGACAGCTGACAGGTATCAGTAAGAGGATCTGGATCTGTCAAACTTCATCACTGAGAATGTTTGTTCTCTTGTGGAGGTAGATTTAAAGAGATCCAACATCTTCTCAGCATGCCTCCTCATGTCTGGAAGTCCTTCTCTTTGAGAGAAGAGTAAGGATCCAGAAGTGATCCTGACTTAAAGGTCACACACACTAATATTTGGTTGGAGCGCCTTTAGCTTTGATTACAGCATTCGCTGTGGCATTGTTTCCATAAGCTCCTGCAATGTCACAAGATGTATTTCCATCCATTAGACTTTGCTATGGACTTAACTTCCTCATATGCGTTCATGATAATCTCCTGCTCCTCAGCGAGAAAAAAAGAATCTGTTCCTCTGAGTTTGTTTGCCATTGTACCGTTGGAACATCGTGGTGTCAGTGCTCCATTATTCTCCCTTTTGAAGAGGAACGATCAACTGTCCTGATGACTGACGTCTGGTTAGAATTAACAAGACTGTTTGAGGGCACATCAGCCTTTGAGGAACCGAGTCAGCCTGACGTCAAGCATCTCAGTAATTTAAGCTGGATAATAGGATATTTGATCTACAATTCATTTTCAATCTGGACTAGGAGCCTGCAGCTGGGAGAGGACCGCCTGTGTTTCTCTTTGTAAAACAGAGCGGCTCGTGGCAGCACCTCGCCTGCGGGCCGTACGATGCCCAGGTCTGAACTACGCCATCTGGGAGCGATTTAAAGTGGAAATGTCCATTTAAAGGGCAGTACCCGTGTGCGGCAATGTTAAGCCCCGACCAATGAAAAAAAAAAGAAAATGCTGTAAACGCATGATCAAATCATTGTTGCCGTTGATGGATTGCTGCATTAACGCATTTATAACACGTTAACATGCCCAGCCCTGGTTTATATCGATCAAATTGAGCCAAGTGCTGTCACAAATCTGCATATTTGACATTTAACATTCACTGAACATGTTCTTGTGCAAAAAGACAGCGTGAATGAGTTTTGTAGGTCAGCTCAGCGGGAAACTGTCGGCAGACCGGCAGCAGTTCACTCTGCTCTCACAACGGGGCGCCGGCCTCCCCAATCCTAACTTATAGAAGGAAATAAAACTCCTTAATCTTATGCATTGTCTGGGGCGCTGGAGCTAATCCCAGCTGACAGTGAGCGAAGGCAGGTGATAGAAAAATGTACTCAACACCTGGTGGTGAAATCATTAACCAGGACATTTATTCGTTGCAAGGAAGAAGTCAGAAGTACAAAGTGATAGACAAATTATATATCTACACTGCTCAAAGAACGAGCAGAGAATTGTTTCTTAAATACTTTAATGAACATTCAACATAGTCCCACATGACGTCTTTGCTCTTTACATTCTTATTCTTGTTTTCCATTATCATGTCTTGTATTTTTCTACAGACAGGAGTGAAAGTCCCAAAGACCATCCTCCTGCTGGCTACCGAGGTAGTATTTTGCCAACTGGCAACTTTGTTAAACTTGTCATTGTGAAGACGTGAAAGACTTTAAACACGTGCAACATTTCCACTGTAACTCTTTTACAAAGTATTCAAAGTCAGTGGCTCGTGAGCTGTTTTATGTCCTCAGTGGCACATGGTCCGGGTGATACTGGTGAATGTTCGTGCGCATGTTAAATGTGTTTCCATTTTCCTCCACGGTGGACAACGTCCAGCACAGTCCTCGTCTCGCCCTGTCTCGCTCTCCGGTTGCAGCTAAACTCGCTCCAGCGCTTCATCTGCGCTCGTCGTGTTGATTAGCTCGTTGAGCTAACCTCAGAATGTTGCTGACGCTGAGCGGCTAACAGTTCATGTGTGTTTAACCCGCGCAGGTATTGCATTACCTGCACCAATCTGCAAACCGTGTGCTCTGCTTGCGGCTGCGTGCATCGACGCGCCACACGCAGTGTGTGCCAGTAGGCGTGCACGCCTGTGAGCCCTCCAGGGGCCGGCCTTCATCAGAAGTCAGTCATGTGTGGGAAACGGTGATGTGATCTGGTCCAAAGTGACATGTCTTGTAGTACCACACACACACACACACACACCCAGACACACACACACACACACACACACACACACACACACACACACCCAGACACACGCACAGCTCTGCTTCAGTGTGGCCCAGAACAATAAGAGCTCATTTGGCGAAATGAATCTGTCTGCCACTGAGACTCTTTCTCTGAGGAGCCTAATCACTCTCAAATAAATGACTAAACTGTGTGTGTGTGTGTGTGTGTGTGTGTGTGTGTGTGTGTGTGTGTGTGTGTCAGACACAGTGAATGGACAGACAGAAAACGCAGGACAAAATACTTTACAAGGCAACTCCCAGAATTTGAGGCCTCATTTGGGCTGTTGAGGGCCGGCCGTCTGCCCAGATGAGACGCTTTCACTCCTGCTGGTGGGTGCTGGTCACCCACCCAGCCTGCAGTAGTACACCACCCCAACTACCTGCTGCTGCTTCCAGCCCTCCCCATCTCCCTGGCTTCAGCAGCAGCAGCAGCAGCAGCAGCAGCAGCAGCAGCAGCAGCAGCAGCAGCAGCAGCAGCAGCAGCAGCAGCAGCAGCAGTGACTGCAGTACTGGTGTGAATGGTGGTAATTAATGGATTTACACAGTGAGCTCTTGTCAAACACATGCCCAGGGCAGGGAGCTATCCCAGCACACCACGACGATTAAGTTCTTACACACACACACACACACACACACACACACACACACACACACACACGCACGCACGCACACACACACATACTTGTGAATACAGCCCTTCAATATAAAAACCCACCGCATAGTTCTACCACAACTAGACACACACAGGCAATTACCCCAACCTGCAGGTCCTTCACTGGGGCACTGGGATGGGTAAAGGAATAATATGTGTGTGTGTGTGTGTGTGTGTGTGTGTGTGTGTGTGTGTGTGTGTGTGTGTGTGTGTGTGTGTGTGTGTGTGTGTGTGTGTGTGTGTGTGTGTGTGTGTGAAAGAGAAAGAGAAAGAGATTTTTTCAACAGGCAGACAAAGCTATGAAAATGTATTCTGAACAGGGGATGCTGATACAGATAAGTAAGATAAGGTAAGATAAGATAAACATAAGATAAGGTAAGTTAAGATAAACATAAGATAAGGTAAGATAAGATAAACATAAGATAAGGTAAGATAAGATAAAACATAAGATAAGGTAAGTTAAGATAAACATAAGATAAGGTAAGTTAAGATAAAACACAAGATAAGGTAAGATAAGATAAAACATAAAATAAGGTAAGATAAGATAAAACATAAGATAAGGTAAGTTAAGATAAACATAAGATAAGGTAAGTTAAGATAAACATAAGATAAGGTAAGTTAAGATAAAACATAAGATAAGGTAAGATAAGATAAAACATAAGATAAGGTAAGTTAAGATAAACATAAGATAAGGTAAGTTAAGATAAAACATAAGATAAGGTAAGATAAGATAAAACATAAGATAAGGTAAGTTAAGATAAAACATAAGATAAGGTAAGATAAGATAAAACATAAGATAAGGTAAGTTAAGATAAACATAAGATAAGGTAAGTTAAGATAAACATAAGATAAGGTAAGTTAAGATAAACATAAGATAAGGTAAGTTAAGATAAACATAAGATAAGGTAAGTTAAGATAAACATAAGATAAGCTAAGTTAAGATAAACATAAGATAAGGTAAGTTAAGATAAAACATAAGATAAGGTAAGATAAGATAAAACATAAGATAAGGTAAGTTAAGATAAACATAAGATAAGGTAAGTTAAGATAAAACATAAGATAAGGTAAGTTAAGATAAACATAAGATAAGGTAAGTTAAGATAAACATAAGATAAGGTAAGTTAAGATAAACATAAGATAAGGTAAGTTAAGATAAACATAAGATAAGGTAAGTTAAGATAAGCCTTTCTTGATGCCCAAAGCTGAAATGCACCCAGAACATCATT
The DNA here is from genome assembly GCF_023055335.1 of Clinocottus analis. Lineage (NCBI taxonomy): Eukaryota > Metazoa > Chordata > Actinopteri > Perciformes > Cottidae > Clinocottus > Clinocottus analis. Next base: position 15,902,344 of record NW_027175920.1, on the reverse strand, counting down.
GGTGCCCTCTGTTTGTTGTTTTATTATGTTTCCATATTTATTGTTATCTTCCTTTCACCGAATCAAATTCCACGTTTGTTCAACGGTAAAAACACTTCTGATTCTGACATGAGTGAGTTATGGACAGTTGTGTCTGTCTGTTGAGTTAATGACTGGTCATCCTGCAAAACTTAGTGTTAGGTTCAGGTCAATGTGGTCCTTCAGGGGACAGAGGGCAACTTCCTGTCTCCTCCTCTGCACTCAGACCACATACACAACGTCTCAGTCCAGATGCAGTCACAACCTCTGCTTGGCTGCTGTCCTTGAGTGCTCTCCATGTTTTTGTGTCCACTACTGTGTCCACTACTATGTCCACTACTATGTCCACTACTATGTCCACTACTGTGTCCACTACTGTGTCCACTACTGTGTCTATTGTGTGCACTATTGTGTCCACTATTGTGTCTATTGTGTCCACTATTGTGTCCACTACTGTGTCCACTACTGTGTCCACTATTGTGTCCACTACTATGTCCACTACTGAATCCACTACTATGTCCACTACTATGTCCACTACTGAGTCCACTACTGAGTCCACTACTATGTCCACTACTATGTCCACTACTGTGTCCACTACTATGTCCACTACTATGTCCTCTAATGTGTCCACTACTGTGTCCACTAATGTGTCCACTACTGTCCACTACTGTGTCCACTACTGTGTCCACTAATGTGTCCACTACTGTGTCCACTACTGAGTCCACTACTATGTCCACTACTGAGTCCACTACTATGTCCACTACTATGTCCTCTAATGTGTCCACTACTATGTCCTCTAATGTGTCCACTACTGTGTCCTCTAATGTGTCCACTACTGTGTCCTCTAATGTGTCCACTACTGTGTCCTCTAATGTGTCCACTACTGTGTCCACTAATGTGTCCACTACTGTCCACTACTGTGTCCACTACTATGTCCACTAATGTGTCCACTACTGTGTCCACTACTATGTCCACTACTATGTCCAGTACTGTGTCCACTACTATGTCCACTAATGTGTCCACTATTGTGTCCACTACTGTGTCCACTACTGTGTCTATTGTGTGCACTACTGTGTCCACTACTGTGTCTATTGTGTGCACTACTGTGTCCACTACTGTGTTTATTGTGTCCACTACTGTGTTTATTGTGTGCACTATTGTGTCCACTACTGTGTCCGCTCACTTGGTTTCAACAGGAAACAACAGCTCTTAGTGAGAACTAAAGTCGGGGACACATGGACTGAGCAGCAGCAGTTTTGCATCTTCCATCTATCTCAGCCTCTTCACATCTTCCTTCCTATCCCTCCCCTAAACAACTCAGGCCATTTGTTTTATTCAGGCTGGGAGAAAAGGGCAGTAAATAGAAATGGAGGAGGAGAGGAAGAAGGGGGCAGTGGAAGTGGAAAGTGTTGTAAACACAATCTGGCATCCTACTCCGATTGCATTCCTCCATTTTAAATACCTGCTGGCTGAGCGGCCTGCCTGTCCTCAGGCCAGGTGTGTGTGTGAGAGTGCATGAATGAGGAGGGAGAGAAAATGTGTGTGTGTGTGTGTGTGTGTGTGTGTGTGTGTGTGTGTGTGTGTGTGTGTGTGTGTGTGTGTGTACGTGAGTGGATGTGACTGAGATAGATGACCAGTGGTAAATAGAGCTATTCCTCACCGCCAACATAGTGAACAAGGCCACTGGCCACACACCAGGATAGTGTACACTCTCTCCAACATGTCAACAGTGTGTGTGTGTGTGTGTGTGTGTGTGTGTGTGTGTGTGTGTGTGTGTGTGACAATATGCTAAATGCTTCTTCTTGTAAACCATCTGTAATATCTCAGAGCACTGCATTATTATGATTATTTGTTGTTTTTGAGTGTATACTGCCTTAGTGTGTGTGTGTGTGTGTGTGTGTGTGTGTGTGTGTGTGTGTGTGTGTGTGTGTGTGTGTTCTTGTACTTGGAACATCGTGAGGACATTTTGGCAGTGTGAAGTTTCGGTTCATGTTAGGGTCAGTGTGAGGGTTAGAGTTGGGGTCAGGAGTTTAATTGTGATGGTTAAGCTAAGGGGAGGGGCTAGGCAATGCATTATGCAAATGAGGGTCCTGATAGAGGGAGAGGTACAGGGATGTGTGTGTGTGTGTGTGTGTGTGTGTGTGTGTGTGTGTGTGTGTGTGTGTACCTACATATCATCACATGGCTTATCATTTACACTCAAAGGTCCTTGGCTTGTTAATGTTCCCATTTCAATGGAGGCTTTCTCATAAAAAGGGTCTCTAGCCTGATCTAATGTAACCGTGATGACATCATCATCGTCATCATCATCATCATCATCATCATAAGATGCCTAACAATGTGTGTGTGTGGAGGCTTTTGACGTGGAAGCTTTATCAAAACTGGCCTGAGTAAGATAATTAAATAAGGTATCCAACGTATTACTTTCACTGTTGAGTACTTTCCATTACTTTTTTTAAGAGAGTAATAACTAACAAGTAATTGATTACTTTTTAAAGAAACTCCTCCTCTTCTTCCTCTATGAGCAGCGTCTCACTCAGGTCCACTTCACACATGATTCCCATTGATTGTGACGATTAGATGACGGCACACACACCTCTGCCAGTTGGAGCCGCTTCACCTGAACTCGGAGTGACAGGAAATCGTCGGATGTCAGGAGAAGTCAACAGTAATTGTCAGTAATTCCCGCACTAATTGCCTGAAGCTCGCTAAAGAACACATTCAGCAGTTATCGCCATTCAATTATATCCAATTATGAATAAATTAAAGAGCTAACAGAGCTGATGTAATTTGCAGGGGACTTTTAATTCTCCCTCCTCCCTGTGTTGAATTGGCAAATTGGAAAATGGACAAGGTGGGATTTGGACGGAGCTCCAGCAGTTTGAGGACAAACATTAATGTGTCGCCCTCAGAGCATTAATTGGTCAAAGTGGAGCAAAGAGGAAAAGAGAGATTTAACAGTCATTTAAATCCATTATTAACTGCAACTTGTACTTTCTGAAGACTGTTCTCTCATAAACAGGAAGTGTAACCGGGCGGTAAACTGCAGTCTGGGGGAAGTGGCCCCGGTGCGTGAACACGACTGATGGCGGACTGTCTTGGTGTGTGTGTTTGTGTGCGACGGGCATCTCTTAATAACGACGCCACGAGACGGCTGACACATCTCCTCTGCCTCTGAAGAGACCATTTTAGCGGGGATTTATTTTGTGGAATGAATTACCCAGTATAATTAAAAAGCTTAATCTCTTTTTTCCCCTCAACAAAACAATTTTGTTCAAACCCAGAGAAGCAATCCAAAATTAATTTACCGCACCACTGAGTAGTATTAATGCTTTGCCAGTCCCTTTCCCCTCAGCCACCCATCCACATCCTCATCTCTTACATGGGTTATGTGATATGAGACGATGGGCTGTGTGTTGTAACATGGGATGTTCCCCGTGTAATCATCAGGAGCAGAACAATACACAGAGGACGGCGGGTATTAGCACTAATAGACTGTCCTCCGGGGGACCTCAGCTATTGTCTGACAGTTTATTTCTGTGTGTTCGTGTGGTGCGGCTCACTCAGATGTGCCATTTCATTATAGACCATAAAACACTTAAACACAGTAAATCAGTCAATATAGGTTTTGTTTTTTGTTTTACATACAACATATCACTCTTGCTATATGTGTGTATGTGTGTTTAAACATTCTCGTACTTAAAGGTTATTCAGTGTACATTCAGTGTGTGTGTCGCTAAAGTCCCCAATGCATAACTCATGTGTTTCTCTTGTTTTCACTTTATTCACTGTGACAATCATTAAAAAACTAAAGCAGCATGTGTGTGTTTAGACCTTCAGAACATAGTGCAACAGAAGTGCTACAGCTGGATAGCATGTGCTAACGTACCCTGCTAATGTTAGCTCCACACGCTTAGGAATGTTAGCTCCTTCTAACCTCTCTAGGTAACGAGAGTCGCTATCACACAGCGTTTAACCGGGTCTCTGATCTCTGAAAACTGTCCATGAGAGTCTTTGGAGCTGGCTGATTCTACACTCTGATTGGCCAGTCTGCCTTTTAGAGGCGGGACTTAGCGAAGGCTTAATAGTCACATCTCTTACACACCTGGAGGTATGAGCTGTGGATTGGACTAACGAGCTGTACTCTCTGTCGACTAATATAGCGCGGGCTAGCTAAACTACTTCATCAGCGGGGAACTACATGATGGGTGTTGTCCGTGGCGCTATAATGAGCAGGTCAGCCTCCAGGAGAATGGATTGCTGGATTGCTCTAATCTGGTGTGGGTAATGCTATTAGTGGGAGTGGCCTGTGTGTCTGAGTGTGCACTTGTGTGTTTGCACACTGCAGTGAAACTTTTGAAAATGCCCTGTAGCATTCTGAAGAGAAAAGGGGAAATAGTGTTATCAGGGCAGTTTCAGGAGACCTCCATTTACTGAACAGACAACTCCAATCAGTAACTCTGTGATGGCCTGAGTGGTCCTTGCCACCATTCTCTGTATTGCTGGACCACTTACGGCCCACAGAGGACGGAGAAAGCTGCTAAAACAGCAAAATCTATTGTGTTGGACAGTGGCGACAGTGGGGATTGTTTGGCCCACAATGGAAGTTGATGACAAAGTGCTGCAGAAGAGGATCAATGCTGTGAGGTGTACAAGACTGTTTTTTTTGCCCCTCTGTGTCAATACACTGTGTGTGTGTGTGTGTGTGTGTGTGCTCCCCGGTCGCTGTGGTGGAGGGGAATGAGGGCCGCGTAAGGTGGGAAGGGGATCGATGAGGCATTTGTTTAGTTTAAGTAAATGATAGTGGTGAAGACGGACAACAGCACTCCGTCTTGTGTCCCTAAGGAGATGGAAGACAAATGGCTATCAATGTCCCACCATCCCTCTCTCTATCCCTGTCTGTGGGAGTGGCATTCATGGGAGCGAGCAACAGACTGCGATGGCTTCCCTGTATGCATGTGTGTGAATAAGAAGCCCAAACTAAGCAGACCTCCGACTCGCACTGAAAGTCTCTTCTGATCATGATTTCAATCAGCATCTTTATGCAGATGGGACTTCCTGTTCTACTACCTGCAGCGACGCAGCAGCAGAGAATAACGACACACTGTACCAGATCTAATTTGACCACTCACACACGACGTACTGCTTGGAAACAGTAATACGATCAAGTGTAATGTGATTTGCTTGTTTGGGCTCTCGAAGCTCCAGTAATAGATACCAATTAAGAAGTATTATAACCACAGGTTCTTTTTCATAATTTAGGAAATTGCCAAATTCACATTGACCTTCCGATGATTTTTAAATCTCCAAACCAATGACACCTTGACCCTTAGAAAGAGTTCAAATGAGGATGTGCTCCATAAATTACCAGTCACGGTGTGCAGGTTGCCGTCGTACGCTGCAGTGTGGTTTTCTGTCGATCAATCATCAATATGGATTGATAGCTGCACTTTGCCAGAACCTAGGAGTCACAAATTGATAGGAAAGATGTGTACAGAGACCTGACTCCTGTTTACACACTCAAGACTAAAGATGGAGGCGCTTCTCCTTCTTCACAGTTTGAACTGAGACATCTTGCCGCATCTCAGCGTTTGTTTTGTGAGGAAGAGGACGATCCAGACGGGCTCTCACAGAACATACAGCATGTGTGTATTTGTCACAAAGTAACACGTGTGTGAAGAAGGCTTTTAGTGCGACCGGTTAAGCTCTTTTCAGACCCACATACATTCATTCACTGAACCAGAATAGAATCTGTATGATGTTTTAATTTCACTGGTTCAGTGTTTTAAACAGATTTATTAGTGATGCCTTTTGTTCCGGCAGTCTTTCTCTACATGAGAGCATTTATTTGTATTCATCCGTCTGCATCATGTGTGCATAAACAAAAACTCTTTCACTGCATTAACTGCATCAACAGGGGAGATACTGATGAAAGAAATGTTTATTAATAGTAATCATGGTAGTAATAACTGCAATAATAATAGTTGTGATAATAATAATAATGTACAAATAATGTAATAAATAGTATTGTTTCGTTGAAGCACATTGGGAGGATACAGAAATAAAAACCAGGAAAAAGAAATACAAAAACAACCGAACCCAGTGCGATGTTCATATACATATAATATATATATATATATATATATATATATATATATATATATATATATATATATATATATATATATATATATATATATATGAACTTGGAGCTGTTTGCAGAGAAAGAGGACCTCTGGATTGCACAGGTTAAGTGAAGCCACAGCCACACATGAAGAGTCTCTTGTTGTAATATACAGTAATACAAGTTCTGCTATCGACAGAGAGAAAGGGAGGATCTGTACACACTGTAAGGAATACAAAAGCACATTAAGCCTCAAACAGATCAAACAGACAGACAGATACAAACAGAATGGACATAAATGTGTTTTCTTTCTATTGTCCTCACTGGTTACCATTCAAACCGTTGTGCTTTGGGGATCTGCATAGGACAGGGAGCTGTCGGGGGATGAGGGGACGTGGACGTGTAAAGGCTACAGTATACTCATCGCAAAAGTCAAAATCACTAAAAAAACAAACATAAAGGAAGATGATGCCACATACAAATTGTAGTTATTTCACGACAGCTTTGTATTTGCACTGCACAGCAATGCAGAGGTGACCTGTGACCTCCTCATCTTTACTGCTGCTGCTGTGAAGGACGACTGCTCCTCTGTCACAGGGAAGGTCCCATCAGCCAGAGCTGTGATGTTGATTCTTCCTTTTCCTTAACGACTTAGTTTCATAGTGGGACGTTTGAGTTGTAACGCTACAAAACGTTAAGTAAAGCACATCACGAGGTGTTGGACACTTTGGACGTACAGGTGAATAAAGGAGGGATCTGTAGTTGATTGCACGGGTTAAGTTATATATATATATATATACATATACATATATATATATATATATATATATATATATATATATATATATATATATATATATATATAGTGTCAAATATGTGTCAGCTTTTCAGCTCTTTCTCACGTAAAGTCAAACACATCTTTTCATCAACAAATCACAAATGAACCTTAACCAAAGCAGTTCAATCCTAACCCAGACATTGTACCCTTTCTATATTGTATTGATATTGGGTTTCAACTTCTGAAGAAGATTGAATGTTAAAAGCTTTAAGATAACGCTCAGCTTGATCAAACTAATCTGGGCTGACGTGGAAATCATTTGTATGTTTAGTTGGAGCAAACCTGGCAACGTGTGTCTCTACAGAAAGTATACTGTGGCCTTCATGGTGGAGGTCAGCGGGTTACGAGGGGAGGTAGGTGTGGTTTTGGCTCATGGATGGAAGTCGGGTTCAAGCTGGGCGCCACTAGGGGGGGTTGGAGCGAGGTCTGGTTGCCAGGAGGTTTCAGAGAATAGTAGCTGCTTCAGGGCTTGCATCTGAGGTATACACATAGAAATGATGAGGGGAAGTTTAGCTGAAGACCCACATAGATTTTGGTAGGAAGCTCAAGGATTTTTCATATAGTATGTGTACTGTGGAGCGGGTGGAACAGGTCCGGGCTTTGCTATGATGGATGCCAAAAGGCGGGTTTTCTGGAGGGAACAGGCATGGAAGGACTAAGGGACAAGGTCAAGGAGAGCATGCTAGCTTGAACAGAAGGCTTTTCTTAGGATTACAGTAATCAGCCATAGAGAATACCAGAGCTAGAATGAAAGCTGCTTCACACCATGTTTTTTTTTTTAGAATCTTTCCAACCAGTAATGGATGGACAGCATTTACAGTACATGTAAACATGACGGGAGTCTTTCACAGACAAACGAAAAGAACAGAAAAGTTCAGAATCGGACGAACGCGGCAGAGATCGGAGGATACCTGGATCTCTGCTAAGATTGACATCGTTAGTTTGTTTTTCATGAGTTTTTTTGTTTCTTTTCCGTAAAAGTCCCAGTCTGTTTGTCTTCCGTCCTCACGTCTTATTTTATCATCCCAGTTCAGCCGCTCAGCAGTGGATCGCTGAGGGACGGCGGTGGACAGACATTAAAAAGTCAGTCCACTGGACACGCCCCCTCAGCCTCGCTCGTCTCTCTGTAGTCTTTGAAGGAGACGTCCACTCAGAGCTCTGGTGAGCATCGTCCTGTCCTCTGTGCCACATGCACCGAGAGGGACGGAGAGAAAGAGCTTCAGCAACACGGAGCTTCCTGCGGATGCTGTGACTCAGAAGCAGCGTCTGAGTCTCTGCTCACAGGGAAGACCAGCTGAAGGAGCGCAGGAAGAGGAGGACATTGGACATTTTTCCTTGTGTATTAAGTTTTCTAAACTCAAAGCCTCCAAAATCTTAGGAGGACCTCGCAAGACAGGAGGTGGACAAAATAATGGAAACACAAAACAACTGCTTCTTACAAGACAAGCAAGCAGTTTGTCCCAAAGGAAAAGGATCAATTTAAAACATCCATCGCTATGTTGTAAATAACGCATAGTACACCAAGAATGATCATGTTTCATTGGTAAAAAACAAACAGACCTGAGATGAGGACATTTACTCAAGCCTTTGATTGAAGCTGATGAGAGAGCTGCTCATGATGCATCTCTCAGGTATCCCTCTGGAGGCCTTTACACACCAGAGCCTTTCTTTCACGCCATTAACTCAAACATCGCATGTATTTTGTCAAACTTTGTTGTTAGTCGTGAGTCCCGTCACACGGAGCATAAATATGACGCAGTGAAAATGCATAAAGTTTTTTCTGAATGAAGTGGATTCTTGGGAGCCGTCGCTCAGCCTGATCTGGAGTTGTGTTTAATATTTATGGAACAACACAAAGGCTCCAAAGGCCGAATCAAAGACGAGTCGCTTCATTACCAGATCCACTCGTTCTGTTATTGCCTTTCAAAATAAAAGCCCAATACATATCATTTTCACAGGCATTTTTGTGTTGTTTATTCGTCACGGACACGGTGTGTAAAGGCCTCACGGGGGAGATATCATTTGTTAGATATTAAAGTACTGGATAATAATAAAAACATATAGGAGCATGAACCCCATTCTGAAGCAAAGATATATCAACATCATGTGGTACTAATGGAAGTTTCTGTTATTTTGTCCACCCCGTGTAACTCAAGAGGAGATGGTACCGCCTCCCTCCAATGCTCCTCTTCCTCCCCCTCCTCTTCCTCCTCCTGCTCGCCCCCCACACAGCGCTGGCCCTCAGCACCTTGATAACGTTAAGATCCAAGGGGGAAACACAAAGGAAGACGGAACAGGCAAGCAGAAAAAAAGGAGAAAAAAAAACTGGGAGAAAAATCCATATTTCAAAAAAGTTCTTTTAATCTTTCCCTCCTCCGTCTGTCTTTGCCTCTCACACAGGACGGGACGCTCCCCGTCTCCTTGTTCTTATCAAATTTGAAAAGCCTGGCTGAGAAAAATTCTGACTGATCCTGTAATGATTACACACTGTGTCTCTCCCACTGGCTGCAGGGTACTGGTGTTCCTTTTAAATGCTTCCCTCATCTTCGCTCTTTTGCTCTCTTTCTATTTTTTGGCCACGGCGTTACAGTCTATCTGGGTCAGCAGAAGAAGAAGAAGTCCAGCATATTATCAGAAACATTTTGCTATATCATTTACACATGTATATCATTTACAGAGTACTGTATGTTTTTCTTTTGAAGTATATATAAAACAACAACATCTACCTAAAAAGTTTAAGAGTTTTTGAAGATACATTCAGTAGCTGAACTGAAGGGAAAGAAACGAATGTCAACAGAATAAAAGATCACACAGTAGAAACCTCATCATACATCGACAGTGCATTGAATCCTGCATGGAAGTTGAAAATCAAAGGCAAACTTATGTCCAAGAGTTGCAGATCACAAATAGATATATCTATATTCATATATAAATGTTTTTTCTCCTTACTGGTAATACAATAAATACAACATTAGTAAATGGCTACAACTGACTCTCCGACCATGCCTGACAGCATGTTATTAGTACAACGTTTAAATATAGAAGGATGTCACTAAAGTAGAGATCCATATAAATAGAAAGGTTTAAAGAGACTCTTAGTAAAACTTTTGTTTGTTCGTGACACTTTTTTTGACTTCATATAGCCCTTCTCCCCCCCCCCACACACACCCTGTCTCATCCCACCAGCCCTCCGTGTCCATCGATGGACGGGACGCTGCAGAGACGCTCCGTGTTTCTACCCCCCCCCCCCCCACCCGGCCTGTCCTATAACCAACACGATGTACAAAAGCAGTTCACTACACAGCACAGCCACCTCAAACCACAACACCACAATGACATGTTTGGTAGCGATGTCAGGGGGCAGCCGGGCCTCCAGCAGACCTCCCGTTTCTCCAGCTGAGCTCGTGCTCCCATCTCCTTCTCTAAAGTCGGGACACTTATTCATCATTCTTCTTTTTTTTTTTTTGGAATCTACAAAATGCGAACTGCTCGACAAAAACTAGCCAAAGTAACAACTACACTACTGCAGTCCACTAGTGGAAGACAGGCTCAAAAAGTGATTTATCATCTGAAGACGGCTCCGTATTCCCACTGCAATCACATAGTGACACGTCTGCTGGACCAGCTACCCCCACCCCAACACACACACACACACACACACACACACACGCACACACACACACGCACACGCACACATACACACACACACACACACACACACACACTCACACACACAGTCTGCACCCCCCAACGCCCTGCTCCGCCTAGCAGAGGGTGAGGATCAGAGACTGATGGGGTGTGGGCGGAGCCTCCCTCATCGACGCTGCAAAGACACATAAGTTCTTTTTTCTTTTTCTTTTTTTAAACATACTTACTATATTACACACATATAATATATAATATGTCTATACGTACATTATGTTTGCTCTTTTTGGAAATCATAAACTTAAAAAAGTTTACAAAAATAAAATGTTTTATGGTGACGCTCTAATTGGTCTCCTCCACTCAGCAAGGCTTGTTGTTCAGGGGTCGGAGCCAGCGGGCCCCTCCCCCCCCCACAGGCTCAATGGTTCAGGCCGGCCTCGGAGCAGGCCCACAAACATCCTCTCAGATCCCTGTCACTCTTCATCGAAGGCTCCTTTACAAATGGGATCTTTTTCTTTTAGTTGATCTTTTTTTTTAAGTGTCCTTCTGTGTCCGTGTTGTTCTTCTCTTTTTTTAGTTGATGTCCATCTGTACTCTTCCCTCTAGTCTTTCTTTTATTTACTAGAACAGAGAAAACAACAAGTCAGTGTAAACAGGATATTGTGGAATTTGCTGCAGTGTCAAACAACAAAATACGGTTTATTTTTCTTCAAGACAACTTAAAAACAGTGGCAGGGTCATTCACAAGCAGCTGCAGCATTAATATCAAGCAGACGTCGTCTCCACTGAGCCAACAGGAAGCAGACTTCTGTTGAGGAATCACACGCATCAGGAGATGAGCCGGCACACAGAGGACCAGCAGCAGTGAGGAGCAGGACCGAGGGGCAGCAGCAGGGTCACGCCAGGTCAGGAGGTCACTGAGGACCCTGACATGATGCTGTGATGATGTCACGCACCGACAGGAGGATGTCCTGCTGCAGCCCCAGACGCTCTGTGGACGTGACTCATGGGCGGCTGCAAACACGTTTTGAAGGAATTTGAGGGGTTTTATCCACGTGGAAGTTTCAACACCTTCTGAACGTATCTGCCAAACTTTCCGTCTGTACATATTGATTTATTGATTTAATGATTTTGCTCCAACTTCCTTGAGGCATTAACATGGTTATGGTTCTGCTCGTTAACGCAGCGCTCCTGGTACGGTGAGAGGAAGAGAGGGATGGAGGGAGGAGAGGGATGAAGGGAAGAGAGGGATGGAGGGGAAAAGGGGGATGGAGGGGAAGAGAGGGATGGAGGGGAAGAGGGAGGGGAAGAGGGAGATAGAGGGGAAGAGAGGGATGGAGGGGAAGAGGGAGGGGAAGAGGGAGATAGAGGGGAAGAGAGGGATGGAGGGGAAGAGGGAGATAGAGGGGAAGAGAGGGATGGAGGGGAAGAGGGAGATGGAGGGGAAGAGAGGGATGAAGGTAACAGAAGGATGGAGGGGAAGAGGGGGAAGGAAGTAAGAGAGGGATGGAGGGGAAGAGGGGGTGCAGCGTTGGTCCTGAGAGACGTGGTCTCAGTGCGTTCCTCCTGCAGCGTCAGCGTATTCATTCCTTCATTCATTGATAATCTGTAAATGAATAATCTATTAATCCAGGTTATGATAGAATGTTCATGGTGTGTAGGAACAGATCTCCTCATGAGTTTAGGAGACGGGGCTCCGTCCGGCCTGATACTGAACGTAATCTAACACTTCACATCCCCTGTTGGGAAATACAGATTTGAGATTTTTTTGGCTCATTAAGAAAATGCAGAGAGAAAAAGTTAAACTGTGAATCTCATCCTGCAGACTTTAAGTAAAATATTCAAAATAAAGACTTCCTGTGTTTTATGGCTTGTACAGCATTTCTTACACATTTGCGTTCAGTTCATGTTATGTTTGGTATCTTTTCACACATAATCTTCTTCTACGGGAAATTCTAATGGCTTTCATTAATATTAATAGATTTATTCATGATGGATTTTTTAAAGCACTTCTGCATAACATGGGCTGGCATTGCTCAGGCAGGTTGTTGAAGACAGTTAAACACACACACACACACACACACACACACACACACACACACACACACACACACACACACACACACACACACACACACACACACACACACACAGTCTTCTATAAAGCATTGCAGGATCAAGTGAGCGTGCTCATTGTTGTCGTCCCGACAAGACAGTCCTGATTTTAACAGAGTGAGAGAACGAGAAGCAAAGTGCATCAGACTCCAGCAACAGCAGGGGGAGGGGGGAGAAGAGAGGAGAGGAAGAGGGGGGGGGGGAAGAGCGGGGGGGGGGGGGAGGAGGGAGAGGAGGGGGGAGGAGGGAGCTGGCAGTGTCCTGGGAGGCTCTCGTCTTGACAGAACCTCTTTAATTCTGGGAGATGAGTTGTTGAGGCGAAGGGAGGAGGGGTGTGTGAGTGAGTGTGTCAGGGGGAGAACAGAGGAGGCCGACTTTAATTTCAGCATAACTTTGTAGTTGCAGGGTTTTGCTCCTCTGGAGAGAGAGAGAGAGAGAGAGAGAGAGAGAGAGAGAGAGAGAGAGAGAGAGAGAGAGAGAGAGAGAGAGAGAGAGAGAGAGAAGGAGGAGGGAGGACTGGTGCACTGAGTCGGCAATCACAGCCAATAACAGCGTCCTCTGGTCTTATTTAACAGGCCGGCTCCCTCCCCTGATGCGTCTCTATACCGGGGCCGCTGCAGAAGAGAAGCCTCACAGGGGGAGGGGAGGGGGAGGGCTGAGGAAGAGGAAGGTTTGGGGCTGAGGAAGAGGAAGGTTTGGGGCTGAGGAAGAGGAAGGTTTGGGGCTGAGGAAGAGGAAGGTTTGGGGCTGAGGAAGAGGAAGGTTTGGGGCTGAGGAAGCTTCATCACTCATGTTTCAGGAGCCAGAGGCTGACCACCTGAAGTTAACCCGCTGAGGAAAGAACAGACCTGACAGGTTTCTTTAAAGACAAAGTATATTGAGATTTGAGGATAAACAGTTCAATATTATTTGTAAGTATATATATATATATATATATATATATATATATATATATATATATATATATATATATATATATATATATATATATATGTTTTCTTAATAGGCAGAATGACATAATGTATAAATCAAGCGCTGCATTCACTGACTCTGGGTCGACTGCAAGATGTTTTAGAGCCAGCAGACGTGTGCAGCTTCGTACATATTCATCAATGTTCCCACATCAGAGAAAATGAGGAAAACAATTATAGAAGACAACTTTTTATAAGATTGAGCAAATACCCATTAAATAAACCACTTATTTCAATAATCACAGAGTAGATACATGTGCAGATCAGATATAGAAACAAAAGAAAGCCAAGAAAGAAAAAGTGTTAAAACCAGGCCGACACAGCGTTTGGTTGGTTATTTTTTCCATACAGAAAATCACTTGACATAAACCCATAACTGAAAGAAACGGAGAGCACACATGTTTAAAAGCTGCCCGAAGGGGAAGCGTCTGAGTGAAGAAACATGAAGCGCTTCTTCTGCACCTCAACTCTGCTTCTGCTCGTCACATCGCTGCGACGAGTCCTTCTACGGCTTTATGAAAAATATGTGGCCTTTAAATTAGCTCCCCTGTGGCTCCTTTGATAGGAGAAGCTCGCTGTGTTCATAAGTCTTTTGACTCGGGCTCTGTCACCCACAATCCCACAGAGGAAAGCCTCTGAGGCTTCTGGCCGAGTCATCTACAACCCAGACCGACTCAGCACGACGCCGTCCACGCTCCACAACTTCTACTTCAGCCTGGGCTCCCGAAAAATGACCTTCCCATCCACAGAACTGCATGGTCGGTTATGTTTAGAGGGAGACGGGTTATGTCTGCCGCCTCACAAAACGTGTCTGATCAGAGGCCTCAGAAGGAGGAAACTAAAACTTATATTTAGTGTGTAACTTGATTTACATAAGCAAGAATTTATTTAAAGACAAACCATGATGTTTTTACTGAACCCAACCAAGTCCTTTGTTGCTCTTTTGTTGTATCTGACGGTGACCATGTCCCTCTGAACGTGATGAAGATGATGATGATGATGACAGTACTTTGTTGTCAGATCAAGTTTGACGTGTTTCTTGCCTCCCAGCAGCTCGACGAAGACAAGAAACAAGTACTGGAGGATGGAGACATCCTCCAGGAGGGTTTGTGGCGAGGTTCATGCAACACAACTTCCTGGTTCAGGTTATTAAAAAGACGATGGTTTGTGTTCAATAACCACCGTAATATTCAGACATCGAAAGCTGAACATGATGCTTCATGTCCAGTTTTGAGTCTGTTTCCTTTTGAAGGCTTTTGACTCGTTTGGGACGGCTGAGGGAAAAGAGAAAGCTCAGTCCTCTCTCTTTGTTTCACATTAACGGCAACCTTGAAGACAGTTTGTGTGTGGCGGCGGCTTCATCCCTCAGCACGGCTCGGTGGTTTAGAGATGTCATAAAACCACCAAACAGACTGACAGTCATTTAAACTTGTGCTCTCCGGTTCCCCGACTGAAAGCCGCTCTGAGAAACAGAAGGGCGGCAGATGAAAACATAAAGTGTCTGGCCGAGAGCAGGGAGATGTCCGGGTTATTTAGAGACAGCAGTCGGCCCGCGGCGGAACAACACGCCTCACAGTCATGTGACCACAGAACACAGACAGGAAACACAGCAGCAGACTGCTCTTGTCTTAGAAAATGTTGTCACAAACTATACAAAAGGAAGAACATTTTTTTCTTTTTTCATATATATTGTCTTCTTCTTTAGTATAAGAACATGTTATTAAATAATAGACAAATAAAACACTACGCTATTACAATTATTTCTATAATACATACTGGCAAATGATTCCACCACCTTAAGACAAACACACATGTTACAGTTGTGAAGTGCATGGAGGACACACATGTTTGTATTTACATTGATGGTTATGAAAAGCAGTGGATATCCCATCACCACTGAGGACACATGTTCAGTGTGGAAGAGCGCACATCTGTACAAGCTTTAAATGTCAAGTGAAGAACAATCCAAACTGCTGCGCTTATTATACTGTACATGTTTTAAACTATGAAACCATTGCCAGATTAACGTGCAGTCGGACCTCTATGGACCCGAATATAGGAATATGTAACATACAAACTCTTACAGCTGGATTGAGATTAAGATGAGCGAGGACCTGTTACCCACCGTGAGGTCGAATAAAGCATCAAGTTCTATTGTTTCAGTGATGAATGTTTCTGAATACATTTGAATTGGTCCAAACCAAAATATTTTCTGTTATTGATATAAAAAAATAAAAAAAACACTAAGCTGTCCTGAAACAGTTGGTCACAAGTGTCACTCAAACAGGAAGAATGAGTGCATTTGTATGGGACTATTTTCAGCAGCGGATTGATCCACATTTCTTTCTCTGGTGAGTATTTGTGGCAGCAGGAGGGTTTATGTGTGACTGAGTAAAAAAAATAATAGACAGTGTGTGTGTGTGTGTGTGTGTGTGTGTGTGTGTGTTCAGGGCGACGAGGGAACACGTCACCCGGTTGACGCAACAATGGAGCTCTACAGAGGAAGCAGATATTTTAAGCACTGGGTTTTATTTAGTTGTGATTTGTTGATAGAGAAAGAAATATGATCTCTCTGCTTGAGCAGCATGGACCCTCATGCTGAGCAAAGAGTGGCGTAGTGGTCCTGCGTGCCAGGGCTTGTCTTAAGATGCTGCAGGGCGTCAGATTGAGGCCACATTGTGTCCGAGTAAAGAAAAAGAAGAAGACTTGTAGCGAGACCGGGACTGAGAGATTTGTCCAATCCATATTTACTGTAACAACGGCCTTATCCTGCGAGGAACGCGAGACAAGACAGTCTGCAGGCAGACACAACAGTGATAGCAATATAACAACTAGTGTGTGTGTGTGTGTGTGTGTGTGTGTGTGTGTGTGTGTGTGTGTGTGTGTGTGTCTAGCCAGTCTGGTATATCTTCAAATGAGATCAGTGCTTATTGACTGAACTCTCTTATCTCTAATCTGTGGGGTAAATTGCCTCGGTTGCTGCTTCTCTTCTCGCTCCCCTTTCTTCCTGCGCTACTGACTCCCCTCTTTACGATCCCATCAGACACAGCAGGCACAGATGCTATTTACTGGTGGGGGAGTTTGTGTGTGTGTGTGTGTGTGTGACTGGATGAGAGCGAGTGAGATTGGTGTGTAAGCGAAAGCTTGGGTGTATTAGGGAGCGTTGGCTGTGCTCTTAGCGTGTCTCCTGAGCATGTGTGTGAGTGTGTGAGTGTGTGCACGGCGAGGCCGTTCATCTGGCCTTACATGTGGCTGCTATCAGCCGGGATGTTACAGATTCACTCCTAAGTTGGTTATGTGTCCAACAACACACCTGGATTTCCTTTAAGAGAATTGACACGTTCAAAATGATTTCTATCATTTTTGTATTCTTGCTGTTTCTGTTTCTGCACAACAGCACCGCAACATGACTGACAGCAGCATTCACACGCTTCTTGACGTTACATCTAAATGCTCTACAGACAGCTGACTACAATAACGGGATTTAATGCTGTGGATGTAATGCTACTACGCCCCGCTGGAGAGTTTCTGACCACGTTCTGTTGAGCAGGCTCCCATTTGGGTTACCTCCACACCCATGACACACTAACTCAGACTCACTCACTTTGCCTTTTACAGAACTTCCAAAACTGGGCATGTCAACTATTCCTGGCTCGTGGTTTCATCTATTAATGGTTAACGTCCCTGTCATTAGAGATTCATGTGTCATGTGAATTTCAGTGGCTCATGCTGTTCTATTCTTCTCCCAAGATATTATTACAAACATGAAATGCATCCATCAAACTGCCAAACGATTATGCTTATCTGTCTTCGTAACTGTGTGACTCTTCTGCTGGGCGTCCTGGCGTCA
The DNA here is from genome assembly GCF_023055335.1 of Clinocottus analis. NCBI lineage: Eukaryota > Metazoa > Chordata > Actinopteri > Perciformes > Cottidae > Clinocottus > Clinocottus analis. The sequence continues at coordinate 15,884,783 of NW_027175920.1, read as the reverse complement.
CTGAGCCCAGCAGGGTCCTGAGGGTGTAAACCCTCCCGACCGGTCACATTACGGTGAGCTGGGCTTTTGATGCAGGTTGGAGGTTATTAGGTTGAGCAGACTTATCAAGCTGCTTCTCTACACCAGCCTGACAACCTCATTAAAACACACTATACCTGGGAGGGGGGTCACCTTGAGAGTCAATCTCCCGGCAGAGAATGAGAGGAAAAGCGACAGAAAAAGTAGTCCTGACTGCAGACGATACTAAAGACTTTTAAACTGCGACGCCTGACCTGAGCATCTATCCTCTGACTTCACTGCTCTTTTTGGTGCTTCTCCTTTTTTTTATTGCTCTTGAATTAGAGCCCTGGGTGACAACTCATCCCCCTGAAAACTAATCAAACTGAAGTCATTGAGAGATCTTGTGTTTGCGTTGAGGATCCCATATTTCCTTTTTTTACTTGACATCCAATAAAATGCTCTGAGGCCGTTTTTTTGTGGGTGAAGGGGAACATCACAGATCGTTGTCTGCCTCCGACCTGTTCCCTCAGAGAAGACAGGCAGGAATTGATGCTACGCTACGCTAGGGTTTCCATTTCAGCCAATCTATCCCGCAGCACTCAAAACACTGTGGTGACACTCATCAGATCACAACGTGAGAACCTGCAGGTCACCGTCAGGTGATCGGCAGGAAAGGTAGTTTGTTAAAATCTTTTCTGTTGTAGAACATGTTGGTTAGATCGTGTTGGATGATAAATATAGGCTATTAAAATAGAGCGTATGTAATTAATATGATCAAAATAAGCTAAAGATACCAATTTTAAAAGTATTTCCTGAATTCCCTTTCATTTTAAAATGTGTTATCTTGGTTTAACATTTGTAAAGCGCGTCCTGAACACCGTCTGGAACAGTATTTGTATTTTATTCATTTTTGCCCTTATTAGAGGGTCAAGAATGAAAAGGCAAACAGGAAATAGCTGTTTTCAGGAAGTAGTCTTCATCAGTACGCTTTACATCCACAGACTTTATTATTTTATACTTTACACTGTATTTCTCAGTAATATAGTAAAATGTCAGTTCTTGTTTTCAGAGGTATTCGTGTGTGAAGACAATGTAATGGTTCATCTGGTCAAAGTTCCTGTGTGAATGTAATACTTTGAATGTCTGTGATGAGGCCACCTATCATTCCTCTTTCCTGACTCTCCTCCAGCTGACCGTAGTGTAGACATGTGAAGCAGCGCTCGGTCCATGAGAGGTTTAGCCGGCTTCGCTAGCATTCAGGCATGTTTAGCAAATGAGATGCGTCTGGCGTGCTGAGGACAGCTCAGTCAAACGCCCCGCCACAGCCTTGGAGACAAGATTAGGAATGTGGACATCTACTTCCTATCGAGCTCCAGCCAAGAAGAAAGCTGTGACGTCAAAGTGTCGGAGCGGAGGACTCGAGCGTCCACGTCCGCTGAAACAAAACACATTTATGGAATGGCTCTTTGTCCCTGGTGGCCAAAATGCAACTTTAAAATGGTCCTAAATGTGTTTGTGAGTATTACAACTCAAATCAAGAGGATCACAACCTCCCATCTGTTCACCAAGGGGTCAGCATACTTGTCCGTTTTCCTACATATGCATATTGAGCAGATGTGGGATTATTGCTTAGCGCGAGCAGGACGTGACGAGACATGAAACAGAAATAATGTGCTTTTCTCCTTTAAAGCCATTCAGCAGTAATGGGATACCTCCTGCCTCTGGCACTGCGCCAACGATCAATGAGCTCTAACACAATGCGGCCGATTTTTGCAATGGCTGTCATAGCTCTCGCTTCGCAGCCTGCTAATACATCACTTCCTCCTGCATTTAGATTCAGTAATACATCACGCTCCTCCTCTCACCTTCTGGGTTTCTCAATGCATCACTTCCTGGTAGCCATTTGTTGCAGCTTCACCCCTTTGGGCTGAGCAGCTCTGAGTCCCATTACGGCGCTCTGAAACGAAGCTCCGTTATTGGCTCACTTAGAGATGGAGCCGGTTCTCTGAGGGCTGTATCATTTACTTAATAAATCCAATCGGAAATTTGTTGCTCAAACCAGAATTGTTGAACATTAGTGTATTTAATGTAAATGGGGGAAATGACTAACTGAAACAATAAAGGTATGGAAATTAAATGAAATTAAAACCGGCGCAAAAGGCCACCCCGAAGGAGCGGCGTGCGGACCGATGACTCGGAGAGGAAAAGAGTGAGATGGAGGGAGACTCCTTCCCTCCTTTGTCTGCAGTGACTGCTGTTGTCTTTTTTACCACCACACACATGTTAATACAAATACATTCAAATCAACACAGAGTAACAAAACATTCTTTTCCAAAATAAGTACATTACATCAACAAATGACAATGTGTACACTGTAAATGGGGAAGCAACTTCAGAGTTTCGGGGCCCTGTGTGCCGCCTGGAAGCATTTTGTTTTTAGTTTTCCGTGAAGAGGGTGAAGATGGTTATTTAGTCATTTCATTTGTTGCTGTTTTTTGTGTCTGTTTTGCGGGGAAGCAAAGGGGGCGTGCCTCTCTTTCTAGTAGGGAGTGAAGCGACTGCACCCTCCTCTGTAAAGGCTAGCCTGCAACATCAAAGATGAAAAAGCTCCAATCAGTATTCAATGTAGAACCTTTGTAATATTAATATTGAAATGAACTTCTCTCTTTCCTCCAAAGAAACGTTCCTCCCTTTTCCCACTTGTCTCTGGTTTAATTGAGGACATTTTGTGCACAAGGTAGTTGGAGAATTTGTGGAGAATAAGAGGGGGAGTGTGTGTGTATGTGTGCTTGTTGCATGTGCTCGGGTGGATTATTAAGTTAGATTTTACTTTTGATACTCGACTCAACCAAGAATTCAGTAAATCAAACAAAATGAACAGGACAAAGTCACCGAGTCACTAACAGTTCCTGACATCTGCTCAAGGGTCCGAACACGAGGCAACCAGCACTGCTCTGTCTGACAAGACACCTGAAGCAACATATTTAATAAAACACACCAGCTTTAATATCTTTGGAACGGAACGGCGGTTGTAAAAACCACCAAGAGACACATTACAAGCTAAGTGATCTGAAAAACCACGAGACCTTTAACGAGCTCTCCAGTGAATCCACAACCAAATAATAACAATGCAGAGTTGCTCCTGGCTCGTATTTCACCGTTTACACAGTAGAGCAACCGGGTCATCGCATATAGAGCAATTAAAGCAAAGTCAATGTATTTTTAAACATGTTCTGATGCATTTGTTTCCTTACAACACAGATTCCTATACCTGAACTTTCATATTGGACGATACCAGTTTGTTAAAAGCATGACGCCCTTTTCCTGGTGTGACATGTTGCCAAATTTGAACCATATGTTGATGGTGTATTAAATTGATGCGGCATTTCATGCTGTATCAGAGGCATCTAGGGTACAGACAACAATATCAATAATGCAATAACACCATTCCTCACACCTCCGATTATGTTCAATGATTTTACACCAAATGTCAACTTCTAAGAAATTCCTTGCACAATAATAAAAATATATAATATTTCGACAATATTTGCGACTAGCATTGTTGTCGGATGAAGAGCTATATTATGTTGGTTCAGGATAGACTGAGCTCGTATGAAATAAACTGTGAAACAACAAAAGACTATTGTGTCAATAAGCTAAGAAGGCATTGTTTCGATAAAGTAACTGAAAGGCTACACGTTAGCATCAATAGTTAGCTTATGGTTAACTAAACAGGTGAGCATTATAACTGTAGGTCTGTGACGGGACGTCCAACGCTGGTCTCCTACGAGCCGACCTCCACAGCCTTAACGCCACCCGGCTGCACAGAGGACACACTACCACTTCCTGCATTGACGATGCATGTTAGCATTGGACGTACATTGGGAGTAATGGCCCAATGCTAACAGACGTTAGCGCTGTGTGGAAATATGCAGCAACCTTAATCATACAAGCAAGGCCTCTTGAAGGAAAAACACCAGGAACAGATGCGTCAGAGACTTGGTAAGCCAGCGTGTCCTGCAGCCAGAAGTCTGACAACAACAACAACAACAACAACAACAACAACCCACAAGAGTCGGCCAACCTGGTCCAGAACGGGGCATCTTGTACACAGCACAAGCCCACAGGACCTGAAAGAAGCGCTAATCAAACTGAAGCAATATTTGGTCTTCACGTAGAACAATAGATCTTCCACAAGAGCCTCACAAGGCGAGTGGATTCATTAGGATATGAAGTGAGTCTCATCTGAAGAAAACGTGTTATCCAACCAGTAATCCTGCTTCACCAGTCACATCAGTACGACCTTGATCTAACACGTCTGTTCTGGTTTGGGGCTTAAGTTTAGAATGTGAGAAATGACAAGGTTTAAGATCAATGCAGTGTTATGTCTTTATTGTATTGAGAATTAGGAATAACCATTGGTTGGGGGGGGTTTCAGTATGGGAGAGTGGGGGAAAAAGGGAGGAGTAATTTCAAGACAAAAGAGAAGAACGTGAAAAGTAATAAGGAGGAAAACAGAGGCCACTGCTTTAATTAAGTAAATGAAGAGGAAAAAAGGTCGTAATTAATGAAGGCTTTTAGCTAGCAGCTGCACTAGGGGAGGAATGGGCAGTTTGGGGGCACAGGGAGGCGGTGGCCTCTGGGTCCGGACCAGCATCGGCTTCAGCTCGTCTCGTCGGTCCAGGACACCGAGCAGCGGCTCCGGCTGCAGCCGGTTTGCCACTGAGAACTTTAATTCTCCTACTTTTCCTTCTTTTGTGCTCTATCTTTCTCTCCTACTTTAATCTCCAACGGCATGTCGAAGCATTTACTAGATGGTCGTTAATCTTTGGAGGAAGTCCCTACCCACACCCACGAAAGAAAACAAATTGTACTCTCAGTTTCTCCCCCGTCTTCTGGGGAGCTCTATTTCTTTCTTTGGAAAGATTTTTTTTCATCTTTGATGTTAGCTGCAAAGCTAGCTAAAAACAAACATTAACCATTCGACTCTCCCGTTGCAAAATTTGAAGAGACAGTTTTCAGTGGGGAGGAATTCTCCGTCTCGATTGGATTTGAAGCAAGGAGCTTACAGCCAATGAAATTGAATGGGGAGTTTGAGAATAAGGCAATGTCCCTTTTTCATTTACTGAAGTGGCAAAGATTCACATAAAACATTCAAATGGTCTCTCAGAGGGAAACACAACACACAGTCGAAGAGTAAAAATAGGTTGGTTCCAAAGATCTTCCTAGATTATTAACAAAGCCTGTCAGCAACTTGCTGCTAGTAATTCAGTTCTTATGAAGAGTTGAGTACACCTTAGAAACCTGTGAAATGAACATTTATGTGTGCAGGTGCGTCATACAGCGGGGTTTCACAGACAACAGTGTGAGGATGCTGCACCAGCTCCAGTTACCATGATGCCACAGAGACAGTCAGTCAGCAGCTTTGAAGGGGAACAGACTCACCATAGTGCCCACGCTGTATGTGGCTGCAGGACCAATCGTATGGTGATACGGGTCTGCTGTTGCATAGACTCTGCCATAACTACAGAGAAGAAAAAAAGGCACAAACAGGGTTTACTGTGACAATATAATAAAAGAACCTTAAGTCCGACAGCTCCTTCAAGATGTTCACCAGACAGATGGAGCACAACGCAATCTATGGATATATTGCAAACATCAGGGCCTGCATTCATCAAGCATGACAGTCTCCTGCAGGGCAGCAGCTCTCGAGCTCTTCTAGTCGCGACCCACCCAGAATAATCAGGTTGGTGTCTCATAAACTGCTCGCACCTTCTTAGCTCCACATGTAGCGGTGGATGCATTATATGCTGATTGTGATTTGATGCTTATTGGTGCCTATACATTTGGGTATGTGATAACTGTAAACCCCACAGCTGAGCAAGTGGCTGTATGTGCTGTGAAAATGAGGAAATGAGTACGACTTAACCTTTTGGAAACCGTGTGAAAATCCTCCCGCGCCCATTTTAAGTCCCAGCATGCCCCATTCTGACAATCTTTTGGCATACAATACGTATTTTTTAATTTTTGAACCGAACGACTCAGTCTTTTGACTGAAACTCCTTCTTAACAGGCCAAGACTTTGTTTTATTGAGATTTTTGTTGCATATCATGAATCTTTAGGTCCTAATCTTTCCAAAAAGGTGTCTTATTGACGCTCCAGGAGGCATTTTTGGGACTCTGGCTCATGTCATGCTCAATGTTCATTGTTACAATCAAAATATCTTTTAAAAGGGATTTTTTTTTCAGATATACAATTTTTTTCCCAAGACTTTGCTGAACAAATACATACAATAAACACAAGTAAAGTTCCCAAACACAGGGAAAAACAGTCTAGATGTCTAAAGCCAAAATGGCTCCACAGTTTTCAAAGGGTTGAGTCCGGAGTGGGCGCCGTCCGACTGAAACCGAACCGAAGAGATGAATTAACAGCCAGTGTCTCAGTGCTCGCTTTTTTTAAAATTGCTATATATTTTTTTTTATCTCTTTACAGAAATTTCTCAATAGATTCAATATTATACTGTATTATAATTACAATATTCTGGCTGCCTCACAGGGCTCAAACATGTCCTGTGGACAACCATCACAAAGACAGACTATAAGATATTCTGAAAGGTGATTTGTTGACCCAAATGAAACCTCACCTGTGGGTCCCTCACCCAGTGTTTTGGAATAACTGAGCTCGGGGACCCTGGAGATGATTCAAACATTATGAAATTACATTTAGTGCTATATTTATTCAACAAACTCATTGTTATTTTTAGAGTTTGATATATCTTTCCAGCACATTTAATCCTGTATGTATCTCCTGAACAGTTCGGCAGCTTGGGGGAAGTTTTGTGTGTGAGGCCGTAGATTCATAATCAGAATGACATTTTGACTTATTCCCCAAACACATAAAACCATATGGATTTTTTGAAGCAGTACAAATCAAAAGGGAATTTAATCAGTTGGGAAATACTCTGTTAATTGTTTCCTCCTTCCCCAACTCCAACCACCAGACATAAAGCTTGTGCACGTTGGCTTTGATTGAATAGGTTTGATAATGGATAGGGAGTGCCAACCAACCACAATGAGTATGCATGAGACACATAAGGTATTGGGTCGTCGATTTTAACTGGGGTCCGAAGGAGAGATCTATAATCATTTCCTCCTCTCACTCACGCTAAGAACTATCCTATGGGATGAAAATGCAATCGATGTGTCCCTATAAATGTACGTTGTAAAGGTGAGAGTGTGTGATTGCAATGATTTGTTTTACCCGTTTCAATTTATGAGAAAAAGGGGACAAGTGTTTTATCTTCCAGATGATGGGGAGGGATTGCAATAAAAGTAACGTCAGCCGAGGAGGAAAAAAAAGAGAGAGAAAGATAAGAAAAGAAATGGGCAGAGTGATAAGAGTAGTAGATGGCCGGACAGAGGGAGAAATGAGATTATGAATCCAGAGAAACATGATGTTGTGGTGGGGAAACAGAGACAGACGGCATCGGCCGAGGAAAGCAAACACAGGATTGTAAGAACGCATCTAGAAGCAGGAAGCTAAAAGAAAGAATCCTTTTGGAGGAGGACGGCACATTTCTCTGATGCTGCCCCACACCTTCCTTCCTTCAAGGCCATCTTCCTCTTCTTCTACCTCCTCCTCCCCTCTGCATCCCCCTGTATCTCTCTGTCTCCCGGGGCTTATATTCCAGTCTTTTCACCAGCACTGGCTTGGAACTAATCCCCTCCCTCAACGCTCCCCTCCTCTCTCATTCCACCCCTCCATCCCTCTTTCTCTGATGCCACCAGACCGCTTTATTTATATTCCTCTCTTCCTGTCTGGTTTGTTTATTCTCCCCGAAGAGTAAAGGGAAGCCAACGTAGGTCTGGAGGGCAAAGATAAGAGGCAGCGGGGCACACGGCTATATGTGAGACTGTGAGACACAAGGAGGAAGGAGAGGAGGAAGAGGAAGGAGAGGAGGGAGAGGAGGAAGAGGAAGGAGAGGAGGGAGAGGAAGCAGAGGAAGGAGAAGAGGGAGAGGAAGGAGAGGAAGGAGAGGAAGGAGAGGAGGGAGAGGAAGGAGAGGAGGCTAGTGGAGCACAAGCGGAAGGAAGGAAGGAAGGAGATGAGGCTAGTGGAGCACACACGGAAGGAAGGAAGGAAGGAAGGAGAGGAAGGAGAGGAAGGAGAGGAGGCTAGTGGAGCGCACATGGAAGGAAGGAAGGAAGGAAGGAAGGAAGGAAGGAAGGAGAGGAGGCTAGTGGAGTGCACATGGAAGGAAGGAAGGAAGGAAGGAAGGAGAGGAGGCTAGTGGAGCGCACACGGAAGGAAAGAAGGAAGGAAGGAGAGGAAGGAAGGAAGGAAGAAGAGGAGGCTAGTGGAGCACACACGGAAGGAAGGAAGGAAGGAAGGAAGGAGAGGAGGCTAGTGAAGTACACACAGAAGAAAGGAAGGAAGGAGAGCAAGGAAGGAAGGAAGGAAGGAGACGAGGCTAGTGGAGCGCACACGGAAGGAAGGAAGGAAGGAAGGAAGGAAGGAAAAAAGGAAGGAAGGAAAGAAGGAAGGAAAGGAGGAAGGAAGAAAGGAGAGGAGGCTAGTGGCGTGCACACGGAAAGAAGGAAGGAGAGGAAGGAAGGAAGGGGAGGAGGCTAGTGGAGCGCACACAGAGGGAAGGAAGGAAGGAAGGGAGGAGAAAGGTAGGAGAGAGGGCAAGTGGACTACACATGAAAGGAAGGAAGGAAGGAAAGGAGGAAGGAGAGGAGGCTAGTGGAGAGCTCCAGGGGCCTCATGTGGTCTCATGTGGTCTCATGGGGTCTCATGTGGTCTCATGGGCTCTCATGTGGTCTCATGTGGTCTCATGGGGTCTCATGTGGTCTCATGGGCTCTCATGTGGTCTCATGTGGTCTCATGTGGTCTCATGGGGTCTCATATGGTCTCATGTGGTCTCATGTGGTCTCATGGGGTCTCATGTGGTCTCATGTGGTCTACAGGGGTCTCATGTGGTCTCATGTGGCCTACAGGGGTCTCATGGGGTCTCATGTGGTCTCATGTGGCCTACAGGGGTCTCATGTGGTCTCATGTGGTCTCTTCCAACCTGCTGAGACAGCATAGACAGTAGCAGGCGAATGTGTGTGTGTGTGTGTGTGTGTGTGTGTGTGTGTGTGTGTGTGTGTGTGTGTGTGTGTGTGTGTGTGTGTGTGTGTGTGTGTGGTTTTCAATATACGTGAAGGCACTGCAGGGGGTATGTGAGATTAAAAAAAAAAAAAATTAAATTAGCACCCATTCAAAAATCCTTTAAAACAGTGTTATTTCATTAATATTCAATAGAATATAAGTGTAATAAGTGAATCAGACACTGATGGCACAGCAGAGACCTGCTCTCTTCGCACATGAGCTACATCACTGCTTAGAGACAGAGTCTGCTCTAGAGAGACAGCTTAGAGACAGAGTCTGCTCTAGAGAGACAGCTTAGAGACAGAGTCTGCTCTAGAGAGACAGCTCAGAGACAGAGTCTGCTCTAGAGAGACAGCTTAGAGACAGAGTCTGCTCTAGAGAGACAGCTTAGAGACAGAGTCTGCTCTAGAGAGACAGCTTAGAGACAGAGTCTGCTCTAGAGAGACAGCTTAGAGACAGAGTCTGCTCTAGAGAGACAGCTTAGAGACTGTCTGCTCTAGAGAGACAGCTCAGAGACTGTCTCTCTGCTCTAGAGAGACAGCTTAGAGACAGAGTCTGCTCTAGAGAGACAGCTTAGAGACTGTCTCTCTGCTCTAGCGAGAGCAGAGAGACAGAATATAACTCCTCCCCTCCCTCTGTCACATCTCAACTCTGCTTCACCTCCACCTCACCGCCTGGGCCTCCCTTTAAATCAGGAAGCTTCAAAAATAGAATAAGGGAGACAGTACAAAGTGTGTGTGTGTGTGTGTGTGTGTGTGTGTGTGTGTGTGTGTGTGTGTGTGTGTGTGTGTGTGTGTGTGTGTGTGTGTGTGTGTGTGTGTGTGTGTGTAGGGGGGATATACTGCAGTCGTGGAGGGAGGGTGAATAACGGCGAGAGAGAGGGAATGTGTGAGAGGAGGAAAAGAAAGGGCGGAGGTAAGTGTGTTGGAGAGACGAGCCCTCTCACCTGCTCGTCCTCTCTGCTGCTCATAATCCTCAGAGCGACGCTCGCTGCTGCTCTGATAAATCTCACATTATCGGACCTGCAGGCTCCTGCTGCGGCTGCTTCTTATCGGCCCTGACATGCTCAATCTCCCTAAGATTAGCTCCCCAAGCACCGCCACACACACACACACACACACACACACACACACACACACACATACACACACACACACCTACTGTAGACAGCAGTGGTCGTGGTTGTACACAACCCACACACATGTTCTTCTAAGGTCAGAGCAGTGCGGCTCCCAGAGGGTCAGGGATCAGAAGAGTGGCGACGAGCAGCTTTAAGGGACTGACAAAGGGAAGATGGAGGGGATCACAGCGCCCCGTGGCAGGACGGTGAACTGTCTGTAGTTCTGCTGGTCAGCGGGCCAGCTGAGCCTCCGTGGAGTTCATGGGCTGCGTGACAACATCTCCTGCTGAGGCCTGAATCAACATGAACGGCCAGGTGTCTGATCTCACTGTTAACCCAGGTAGATTGCCATGGTAACCTCTGCTGGGGACTACGATGCTCCTGAGCGGGTCTAGGCCAGAAGATCAGATCAAATTGCTCGACCAATCAGATCGCTGGACACATTTGAAGTACTTTTAACAGCCATATGTAAAACCCACGACACACCAATACATAGCCATCATATGTACATTTTATTGTTTTAATATGAGTTAAATTCATTCTTAACACACCACACTCCGTTCTAGACTAGTGAGAACACTCATCGACAGTGTTTCTGTCCGTATGTGTTCCTCCTCTTTCTACAAAGGATTCTGTTCTGAAGAACTTTCTTGGCGGCGTGAAGAAGAGACGATGACGCATGAAGTTCTCCTGGAACAGGAGTGGATCTGGTCACGCGGCCTCTGTCAAGGTCTTAGAAGTAATAAAGTGTGATGTCTTGGTTGTGACGACAGGGCCATAAATATAGACGCAGCCCGACCTGATTGGACGACGCCTCTGCTCAGAAACCTCACGGTGCTTTTTGCTGCATACCACTTGCTTGTTGTGTAACCGTATGGGACAAAGCCCTGTTGCCCCTGCTGTGCTCCTGGATGAAAATCAATGGACGTGGGTTTTAAATATATAACGAGCATTCAGGCGATTATAATTAAAGTTTCAATTTTTTGGATCAATTATTGCTATTATTGAGAAGGGATGTTTCTTCCCACTGAGCCGCCCCGCTACACGGCAAAAACAAAGGTGATTACTTACAATGCAGTGTAAACAGATACCTGTAAGCGACCCTCAGGAGGAGGAAGGCTGCCAACGTACCTGTCACTGTATGCAGCGGCAGCAGTACCAGCTGGCTGGGCATATCTGTATGCTGCATACCCGCCCTGAGGAGAGACACAAGCTTCAGTTCCACCTCAGACCAACGTGCAGGTGCAGGACCACAGCTGAGCTAAGACGCATCGGATCACATGCTGAGAACACAGTATTTCCTTGATGGAATAAATGAAAGTAATACATTACGAATACATTAAAATACATGACGTAGACTTACGTATATTTCTGCTCCATAAAAGCCGTCCTGGTAGACCACACTGTTGATAGAAGATGTTACGCATGAGGCATTTTTTCAACATTGAAGTAAACTGAGATGTGTGGCGTCTTAGTTAAAGGTACTTTAAGGAACTTTCATTTGTTTTAAACTTGGCGGACAAAAACATCAGTGTGCCCGAGAACCAGAGTCCCTTTAGAAAACCTCTCATTTTACTGCAGAAGGCCGTCCTCCTCCCGCCGGAGCTCACACTGCAGGCGAAGGCTGCAGCGAAGACGATCTTCTCTCTGAAGGCCTGCTTTACTCATGTAGGTCATGGAGGCACCAGCGTTACAATGAGCCCGTGTCAGGACCAGTGAATGTTCCTCACTGTCACTTCAACTGAAGACAAGCACAATATGAATGTTCTGTCTGTTCTGACGTGTTGTTGCTGCATGTGACTCGTGCTAGAATGCATGTCAAGGGGATTCAGTCGGGGTGGAGCATCCTGGACGTCGTCTGTGAGCGAGGACGAGTGCATACTTCAGTGGTCAGTCACATGGGAGGCTCCCATTCAAGTCCAACATCTGTGGCACAAAGATGTGCGCGCTAAATGTGGTGTTACATCAGCTCCTGCCCAAGAATCACTCGCTCTGTTTTTCTTTTCTCTTGTAATTGTGCTTCATTCCCAGAGAGAGAGAAGTAGGTCATGTGGTAGAAGAATGAAGAATGGATCTTTGCTGTTGGTTTGAATTATTCAGAAGTAAAGCTTCAGTTATTTCTAGTATACGTTCTGGAACAGAGAGGAACTACCCAAAGCATTTGTAACCAAGCACTAGCTGTGAGGAGGGGGGGGGGGGTATGCAAATGACTTCCTGGTTGAGAACAAGTGCAGAAACAGGAGTGTGGATGCACAGTGCAGACTAATGACCTCCCTTGTTGCATCCCCCTGTTCTTCAAACAGTCATTCAGCACTAAGGAGTGATGTGACCGCCATGTTTCCTGTACAAGCTTCACACTGTCTTCTTTGTTAATCTAAAAAAAAAAATACTTTTAATTTTAACCTATAAACTGTTAAACACAAAAAATAATGACTTGTTCCAAGTGGTCGAACGGCAGCACTCATCCATCTCCTCCCAGCCTCCTGCCTGCTCTCTCTCTCTCTCTCTCTCTCTCTCTCTCTCTCTCTCTCTCTCTCTCTCTCTCTCTCTCTCTCTCTCTCTCCCTTCACGTTCACTCGGTCTCTCTCTCTCTGGAGCAGGCCTGCTGGAGTGTGCAGTGCAGGTCATAGCAGTCCATTCACAGCCCAATAACGAATGACACATTAGAAAAAAGAGAGACAAATTCGGCCATTCTGGAATCAAAGAGCAATTTTCCGCTCTATTAGAAGGCAGCCTTTTTGTTTTCCACTCGCCGTTTTTCTGCTACTGCATGTGTGTGTGTGTTTGTGTGTGAGTATGTATTCCCATGTATTCATGTGTGTGTTACTGTGTGTGTGTGTGTGTGTGCATGTTAGCCTCAGTGTTTGAGTAACGCTGGGTCTTGGAGACATGTCATAAAGTGTTTATTTGATTACGTGTGTTTGTTTCATTGGAGTGTGTGTGTGTGTGTGTGTTTGTGTGTGTGTGTATGTGTGTGTAGGTGTGTGTGTGTGTGTGTGTTAGCAGGCACTTACGCTCCATAGGCAGGAATGGGTGGAGGAGGAGGTGCAGCACGGAATGTGTTGTAGACGGCGCGACCCCTCCCTCTCAAATGGGCCCCTCTGTAGGCCACAGCTGCCCCTGTACTGGGGTAAGGAAACCCTGTGACTGAGAAAGAGAGAGAGAGAGAGAGAGAGAGAGAGAGAGAGAGAGAGAGAGAGAGAGAGAGAGAGAGAGAGAGAGAGAGAGAGAGAGGGGGGGGGGAGGTCAAAGAACAATAAGTTACAGCCCTCAGGGGAGGATTCACACAGAATAGAGTGCGGCCGCTGATGGCTCCATGAATCGTGCATCATTTTAATTCAATCCTTGAGCTCTCACGTCAGAAAAGGGAAACGCCCCTTTAACCATTTAACCATTTAACCACCAGCGGCATGGCTCTCTGCACCATCTCACGGCTCTTTGAGAAGCATCGTGGTTTGAGCCGCACGCCTCGGCATCTGACCGTGGCTCTGTTCACAGCAGCAGCGCTGCAGCCGGAGAGCCAGCTGCCGGCGCCACCAAGGGTCCTGCTCCACGCGTTCAAACGGTCTGACAAAGTGGAACGCAAGAAAACTAGTGTCACCGTCTGCTGTGACTAACTGTCAACTCATACCTCGTACTAATGGACTACTCAAAACGAGCCCTGATGCTCTGCAGCTGCATGGACCTCCAGACTGATCCAGATGTATGTGGTCCATAGTTAGACCTGTGCATGTATTGTGCAGTCACACAATCAACTGTCTGGAAACATGCTGATTGCTGCATTTAGATATGATGGTGATAATAAATAGTGCAGCTCACTTCACATGAAAGAGGAGGTGAGCTGGCAGGAAGAGAGCAGAGTCCTGCGTGGAGGTTCAGCTCAGTGTTTGGCAGCAGGGACACAAAGCAGATGGCCTGCATTGTTTGGAGAGGCAGATTCAGCCTCAGGCCATCCTTCATCACGCACAACCATAACACACATGCACACACGCACACGCACGCACACGCACACACACACAAAGGTCACCCCTACAGGCACGGGGTGGCATGGTGATGTGATGTGAGCTGGTTTAGCTGAAGGTCCCTGTTCAACCTTCAGTCAACAGGGGAGCAAGGCCTTCACACACACACACACACACACACACACACACACACACACACACACACACACAGCACAGATCATCTCTCTGGACTCTCGCGGTACATCTTTTGTGCATCAAAAGAAGAAAGACATGCAGATTATATACTACACATGCATCATTTTAAAAAATGCTGAGGCGGCGAGTCACTCCCTGAATATGTTGATCAGACACCAAATATAAAGTTTCAGACTTTTTTTATGGAAGCTATCATTATTTGTATTTCTACTTATTCAGATAACTCCATATTAGAAATGAATAGTTGTGCTGAACCTCACACACGTTGTCTCCTTTACACGAAACAATAACTAAAGAAACCTTTTAGACAACTACACAAAGGTGTCTCCTCAATTATCATTCACCTGCACCCAGAATGCACCTGTGAGAACGCCTGGAACCAATGAGAGTGCAGTTTGGTGTGATCATATCTATATTCACACATGCAAATGTATATTTATTTCATGAATTTAATGAAGGACAAACAACATGTTTGGAGTTGCTATCGTTTTGAATGAAGTGTCTGATACGCGTGTAGAGTTCCAACAAAGAGGGTCCTCGTTTCAGAAATTGTATGAACTCATTCACCTAAAAGTTGAATGGGAATAACATTTATTTATGATTGTTCAGTCATGTTCCTGACTCCCATTGATTCTGGATGGACCACACTGCCTACAGAACAAGATGCTCCTTGTGAAGCCAGACTGAGGAAGAGGAGCACTGGCCTTCATAACACTCGGGCCAACAGCTGTTCTGTTGGGGTCAGTCTTTTCTTTGAGTTTCAGTCTTTATGTACTTTAGTACGTATGTCAGTATGGATGTAAGTCAGAGACGTGTACGTCCCCCTGCATGTCGTGTGCCGCTCTAAACACTTCTGCAGACATTCACAGACACTTCAAGGACTCTGACGCTGTGTTGTTTACATCATGCTCCAACCTTTACATTATTGTCACACTTCCATACATCATTCCTGCATCCGTCAAGATGAAGATTCTGAAGTATTTGCTGTCCCCTCTTGGTGCGTTTTCATGAATATATATCTGTGGATGCTTGTGGTTGGACCCCATGTGAGCGTACAGGCCAGCTGCATCGGGCTTTAACGTGGACGTGTCGACAGTCCTCACATCCCCACAGAGAAGCTTTGATAGTGATTATAAAGTTATTTTAGAGAGCGCGGTGCGCTGAGAGAGAAACAGAGAATGGAAAGTCTTCTGTATGGAGACGTGAACTCCTTTCAAAATAAAATGGCCTGATATTAGTATTCCGTTGCAATTATGCAAACGTAACTGCTCCTGTTCACAGTGAAGGTGTATCATCCATCACGGTGATGGATTACTAAATTACAAGTCTTCAGAGTTGTTTTCTGTGCTGTTTGAAACTAAATTACGTGAATGAATGCCCGCACTGCTTTTGTAAAAGAGATTAAACATTATTTTGATGTGCCTTGAACATGAGCCGACCTTTTGGTTGGGCTGGGTCAAACTAACTCAGCACTTTCACCCAGGAGACCACTGTTCGCTTCCCGCGTGGGACGAGTCAATGTTGCCTTTAATTACTTTTGCAGATTGAATGATGTGAAAAACTTACTTAACTGAAGCCAAACCCTGAAGTTTTTTACTAGACAAGTATTTTGCTGCACTTTTGTTGAGTTTTTAATTCAATTCATGTGTTTAACACTGCAAGAATAACCTAAGAAAAACGTATTTCCCTTCAAACGAAAGAGTGCAGTTTAGTTGTAGAGGGACGCCATTTTGTAGGAGACCAAGTTGAACATTGAGATGATGCGTTTACATTTTTTAAGACTTTATATAAGAAGTGGTTGGTCCTTGTTGGTTTGTGGACTTCTCTTTTGAAGTCTGGTGTTGACCTGTCAATCACCTTGTAGCCCCGCCCCTAAAGAGTTCCCTGCTTTAAGGTCTGTTTGACTCTAAATGAGCATCATTTACTAAATGAACATCATGCTCCATTGAAGAAGACTTGAAACTAGAGATTGAGACATAAACTCAAGTTTACAATGTTTACTGAGGGAATACATCAAGAGAGAAGTAGAGTCACTTGTATAGACTTCTATACAACCAGAGGAGTCGCCCCTTGGTGGTCAGGAGAGAGAAAACAAGTTTTAAGACACTTTTAAATTGGCTTCATTCTTCAGAGCGGGAGGTTGCCGCCTGGTTTGCAGCCTAACGTGAGAGGAGAGCATAGAAGCTTCTCCACTGATGACCTGTGGGATGAAAGCTCAACGCAGACCTGGAGAGTGTGGATGAGTACACCTCCTGTCTGCAGCAGCAGACAGACACACAACATGCTCCACTGTGAGTGCTAAGAGACAGAAACACTCTGTCTCTCTCTCCACCCCCCAATCCAGCTCTCTCTCTCTCTCTCTCTCTCTCTCTCTCTCTCTCTCTCTCTCTCTCTGTCGGGTGATGGAGATGCTCTGCCCTCTGCTGTGTCTGCCTCTTCCTCCTCTAACTACTCAGACAGCATTAATATGCCCCACAGCCAGCACATCGTCCATTGGTGATATATTCTGAGCAAAAGATCAATTTCCTCAAGTTGCCCCCACCTTCCCTCTCTTTCCTAATATCAGACATCCATATATTCATTCCTGTTTTTGTGTGTGTGTGGCTTGTGTGTATATGCATATGAGTGAGCATGAGGACATGTGTATGTGCATGTTGGTGCTGGTGTGACGTATATGAGTGTGATCTGATGATGAGCTATGGCTTGTGCACGCTACAGCAGTGCTGTAATAACCCATGAATCATGGCCGGGCCTCCGCCTGACAGCCAGCAGGCCCATAAAACAAACAAACAACAACATCCACGATACACACATGCATGAAATAGTACACGCACACGCATGCGTGTCTTGTGTGTTAATGCGGCGTATGAGAATTAGTTGTGATGCGGCTGCGGTCACTTAAGAACCAAAGTGATTAAATTTTGTTATTTAGAAAAGCAAATCTAATTGAGTGATTTAGTAATATAAATGTCTGTCTGTGTGTGTGTGTGTGTGTGTGTGTGTGTGTGTGTGTGTGTTCCATCTCAATAGCAGGACAGTGAACTCCAGGCTTCATCAGTGTGCGTCTTGCTAATCGAGCTTCAAGTGATCGTCTGCAGAATCGAGCGATGGAGAGGTTGAGAGATACTTAAGTGAATTACATTCTTTGCAGTGAGTACACACACTACAATCTGACAATGATGACATCAGCTGGAGTGTCAGAATGAGGGGCAATAAAAGTTGAGGAACTTCAGAAATGGATGCAGAGGCTGTTGAAAAGCAGCTCTTATGAAATGAGGAAAGCCAAATTAAGGGCAATTTTACAGCAATGGTTTTCCATAAAGATCACACTCATCCAGAGTTGAAGGGATTTCAAATGACACATCTGAGTCAGTCAAATGGGACGAGGCTCCAACATTCTGTGCTATTGAAGCAAAAACTAGACGGAAATCCTTTTTAAATGTTTTATGTGACAGGATACACTTTAACTGCACTCAGAATCTGCTGCTTTCATAGTATTTGCATTCAAACTGTGGCTGAACTGACCAGCGGTCTCTTGTTTCATCCCGTATCTCATATCACGGATATTATTACATATCCATCATGGCATTTACATACTTTCTATGCTCCTGTGACTGTCTATTCAAAGACAAATCATGTCTAAGTATCAATAACCATATCAACCTGGAATCATTTCCAACGCTGCCGAGCTCCTCGCCGCCCAACAGCAACGAGCACCGGCTCTCAGCGAACGCCGGCGTCAACGCGCCCGCATCCCGATGCTTCGCTGAGAGCAGCTGGCGCCGTACAAACGGGACAGGAGGCAGCTGTTTGTGTCACATGCAACAAAGTAAACATTGACATTTTGTCATCAGGCCGTTAACTCCACGTCAACGGAGTGGTTTTGTTCCCTGAACCTAACTCCCCGTGAAGAAGAACGTTTTGTTATGAAGACGGATGTAACAAGCGTCTACAGACACGCCCCCCTGACCGGATCACACAGCCTGGATGGGCTGCTCGCTCTCCAGCTGACAGTGATCTCTGCTGGCCTTGGACCAGTGACGGTGTGCCAATATGACAAAGTCCAGAGTTGATCTGATGTCGCCCTTCCAACTTGCAAATTTTTCCGCATATGTTAAAAAGGCCCGAGCCGCTTGCCTTGTTACTTCCCTCCTGCATTTTGCATTTTAATCTTATTTGTTGTGTTCTAGGGAGCGCTGCTCCGCCAAGCTGTGCACACACACACACACACACACACACACACACACACACACACACACACACACACACACACACACACACACACACACACACATTTGTCCTGCTTTGCATATACTCAGTCTAGGACACAGTCAATCAATCAGTATTACATTTTCCTCATTGTCCTTCATGCCCATGCAGTCTATTTTACTCATACACACATGCACACACGTTCACTCACACACCGTCTGATCTCCATTCACATTACAGTTGCATACCGTGTGTGTGTGTTTGTGTGTGTGTGTGTGTGTGTGTGTGTGTGTGTGTGTGTGTGTGTGGTTGTGTTGTGCTGGAACTCTCATTTATCTGACAGGCCTTTATTAAAGCAGGACCCTTAGTAGAGAGACCTTTATTTCTGATTCTCCAGGTTATCTTTAATTGATTGTGTGTTGATACTGAGGGCTTCTTGTTTTATGGAGTAAGACAGTCACCGGGGCGTCACCACTGACAGGAAGTCCCTTCAGGCCTCCCTCCAAAGCCAATCCCCCCAAACAGTCCTGATCAGCAAGGAGGCTGCTGTTAGCACTCACAGCTGTTCAGGCTGCAGCTTGAGTGAGATCAGGTCGATGAGTCAAGAGAGACGGGATCACCAGAACACGTTGGACTTAAAGAGTGAACAGAATCAACCATCTTTCCCGAAATCTGGAGTGACACCGTGTTGTGCTCCACGGGCCAAATGAACAAAGCGCTTCCCTCATTTGAAAAAAGAACGCTCACATAATCAAGGCAGGATTTACACTTTCAACCATGATGTATTTTGTATATAAATATTGTTCCTCTGAGAAATTAACCTTCACCACAGAAATCCGCTTACAGAGACATCAGGTTATGGCAGGAAACTGGAGAACGTGTTGGCACGCACCTTCGTAAACTGGTTACTGTATAGATAGCATCTACCTGCAGCAGGAACCACAATGCTAACCTCTTTCTGATACGTTGAAGAGAGGGTTGGACATCTTCAAAAACATTCTTTCTTATTTTTCTTTTTTTAAATCTCCACAACAATCAATAAATTAAATGCTCTGACGCGGAAAAGAAACCAAACTGTGGCTGCAGCCTGAATGAAGTGACTGGACGGTCTACCTGTCTGTCTCCTGCCTGTCTACCTGTAGTGACCAAGTGCACCTGGAGTGGCCAGTGGGGACGATGTCAGTAGAGTGCTGCTCGCGTCCTGAGTGAAACTCAACCCAACGAGCTGACTTATGCAAGCGTATTCATGTGATGCACATTTACTACTTATCTTAAGCTCAACTACGGTCTCAATCAACAACAATAAGTCTCACCTTCACAACATGGTTGGTACAGTTTGATCCAGCTGGAGCGTTACGACGGTCGTGATAACTTCATTTCATAGGCTGGTACCAATCGAAATAGGCAATTTGATAGCTTCGTCTTTCCTTTGAGGATCCATAGTGTGTGTTAGGAGTCCCTGTGTAACTATGAGCGTCTGCTTGTTTTGGTGCATACCTGAGCGTGAATGCACCAGACGACTGTACATCTACGCTGACATTGTTGCATGTGAGTGTGCGAGCGTGGGCGTGTATGCATGTGGGGGTCATCCGTCATTCTTCTGAATGGGATTTGCGCACAATAAACCTGTAGCCGAGCCCGGCAATGGAGATGGAGTGCACTGTCAGCTGGCCAGGATTTATGGAGGCCGATTCAGCTGATGGGTGCTGGGAAAGCCGTCTGATAAAGGGTGATTAATCGCCCTTACATCCCCCTTTACATCCTGCTTTACTCCCTCCCCAAACTAGATTAAATGCACTCATAATTATTCCAGAAGAAATCCCAATCCCACACACTTTCACTTACAGGCGTGATTTTTTTTCTTTTTCATAGCGAGAGAATGCAGGAAGGCATGCGGGGTGGAGGGTGGATATTATCTGCACTGTGAATTTATGGGTGAATGAATGCCAGTAGACCCGAGCCACACGAAAGATTCATATAATGAGAAAAAGGTACGAACAAATAGAAAAATGTAGAGGGCAGAGACGATAAAGGCATGGCTGATTTTCCTTATTTTCTATCGTATAGTTTTCCTGCTTTACCATCCAACCCCCCCCCCCCCCCTCCCCACCCTCCTGGGAGCAAGGGAGGCATATGGTGTCGCTTAGGCTTGGCAAACTTTAAAATCACTCCATGTATTAGCATCACATAAATTAGCAGGACAGACTGAGTGTGTGTGAGTGTGTGTTTTCCAATACTGCTGCACATGAGCATCAGAGCTGGAGCACTGTACGATACACCAGACACAAAGATGGGAGTCACAGCTACATGAATGATGGATAAGAAATGCTTGAGGTGAAGGTTCGGTGTAATTACGTCGACACTAGCTACACCTCACTGAACACCGTCCATGTTGGTGAGCTTTAACACATATTGTGTCTGGAGAATGCAAAGGAAGGTGTTCTTTTCTGAACTTGTAATAATGTTTAAGACAAAACAACAAGCAGCATCATCAGGTCAACACACAGTGGGGTGATTTACTTTAAGGCCTCTTGATACTAACTGATTTGGGGATAGTTCTTTGATAACTTCAACACCTTTGACATGAGCTCTTTGAATGTTCCTCACTGTTCTTCACTTCCTCCCCTCTCTGGGCTCCTGTACATGAATGTCTTCACCGGGGCTCAGTGAGAGAGCGGATGCCTTCAATCAGAAGGCCGCTAGTTCGATGCTCAGCTTGGCTCGTGCATGTCAATGCATGTGGTGTATGCACGGGTGACCACTGATGCACCACTGAAGCATGTTTAATGATGAACTATTCATAATGAAGTTCATATTGAGGGTTGACCATCGTCCCCCTGCACTGCAAACCTCTGTGACGTCCTTGGGCCAATGTTGTTCACAGTGGCAGCGCTGCACATGAGCGCTAAATTATGATATGTATATGTCAACATATTTCATGCTCATGTCTCGTGGGGCCACTGGTTCTCGGAGCCGGGACTTATGGCCCCAGTAAGCATTAAGGTGACTGTAAAAGTGAGTTTAAGTTTAGGAGGATGGAGAATGAACGTAATAAAAGGTTAGACAGTAGTGCTGTAGAGGAATGTGCCGTGGGCCAGATGGAGCATTTTTTGTTTTGTTTGCACCTTTAAAGACATGCCGTATGAATATGTAAATGTACACATCTGTGTGTATCTCAACATAAACCTTCACCATAAAGACAAAACCACACACACACACACACACACACACACACACACAGCACAGACCCACGAGCAGCGGCGCATG
>NW_027175920.1:15725376-15857876 GCF_023055335.1 Clinocottus analis | reverse complement strand
GACTCATCCATCTATGTCAATGAGCTCAGAGCAGGGAGAGTGAGAGCTGAAGGATCATCTCTTCCCTCATTGATTACCGCCTGTGTGTTAAATGTTCCATTCTACCCCATCAGTGTTGTTGAACTTCATCAGGAACTTGCAAAGAGACGTATTCCAGCCGCGGGCACCTGTTTAATCACACTTAGTCCTCCGGACACAGAAAGGAATTATTCTGTTCTCTTCCTTGTACAACCGCCTGACATATGCATCATGTACAGAGCGCTGCAGGGATGACGTGTTACTGCAGGCCAACAGGAAGTGAGCAGCCCGCTGCTTCCCTCCACAAAGACAATGGGATTATCTGTTGGATTTTGGATTATTGCATAAAATAAACTCTGTGGTGAAGAAACTACTCTGTACTGAGGTTTTGTTCAGGAAGAGAATCTTCACAAATGAGCAGCACTTTTATTATTTTTAAGGTGTGAACTGCATCATTAGAAGTGAAAAGCTAACGAACTCCAGCACACAACTTCACGTCTGCAGCACTAAGACAAAGGATGTGCAGACGTCGAGAGAGGAGTCTCTTTTACTTGTTAGCATCTTTTTAAAGACATGCAAAAACGAGTAATACAGCGTATTACATCTCTTCATCTTGAGCTTATTTCAGACATCAAATGAAAAAAACCCATTGATTTTGAGACGACGTGTTTTTCTCCTCATTTCTGCAGCATACATATTATATAAACTGTAGTAGTTTTGCATTGAATCCTTCATTGAACTAAACAGCATTTCACAAGGAAGCTAAAGTTGTCGGTGAAGCGGCGCGTGAGCCCGAAGAAGACTTCAGCTGAAGGGGATTTGTTTGTGTGGAGGCTGATGGATATCTCTTGAGTCTACTTCCCCCCAGCCCTTCATATCTGCCATGTTCCTCAGCTCCAGTCTGAGCTCCCAGACTGAGGAAGGTAAATGGAAGGACTTTCTTGAAATGAAAAATGTTCTGTTTTCTCTCCACAAGAAAAGTCTGGAGATTCAACACTCGGCCTTGGGGGAATGACATGTTCCATCTTCACCCAGCTGTTGGTCTTAGAAATGACTCCCATCAGACCCCTGGAGCCCTTTGAGGAGCCAGTGACCAGTGTTCTGGTCTAACACTTTATCAATTCCATGTATCTAACCTGGTCTAAATGTCCCCACCTAGTCTCGCCCTTACTCCCCTCGCAGTGCCGCCTACAAGTGTGACCCGTGCTCCCCTGCTCCCCGGCTCTCCTGCTCCTGGCCTGCTCTGTCACGGCTGAGTTATGGCGCGGCGGCAGGAGGATGAACTCCGGTTAATATGCCTGGCAGACACACCTGTTGACCCGCAGCCAGGCTCCCCTCAGCTCACGGTCCCGGTCCGGCCGCCGGCCTGTAATTGCTTCGGCAGATAGTACGTGTGAACGTGATCTCTTACGCATATACAGGATTCACTGCCTCCCTCTGAGCATAAATAACACACAGGCTGCCCTTGAGAGGGGAGCAGATAAAACATATATTTAAAAGTGCGACGTGGGAGAAAAATTAATCCTTCTGACATTTTGTTCCCACGAATAGATGTTCAGTGCTCTGATGCAGAGAGTCTGCTCTCTTTTCTTTATCATGTTGTAGTGATTAGTGTCCTTCTCTGTTTCACTATAATGAGCATTATGAATCACCAGGATCCTACGAAGAATGTATTAATATAAATATATACAAATAACCAGTCATTACTGCATGCAAGTAATGTATTGCAACTTTTGTTTAGCATAAATATGCTATGTGTCAATACATGGATAACAGCAGGATGTAGAGACACGTCAAAAGGAAACAATAAGTCAAGGTTTCCCTCAGAGATGTCTGCAGCTCCAGCTACTCCAGACAAGCATTTCTCCACGCGTATGGAACAATAACATACGTTTACAATAAACCCTATTTGCACAGTTTGGGGTAACAGGGAAGTATCATAACAGATCATAATTCAGTCCATCGTTGCTACTATGACTTGTATTTTGTCTTGTTTTGTTGTTGTTTAGAGCATCACAAAGAAGCTACAAATAATGACTATTACAAATAAAACTAAAACACATCAAATAATGAAAACAAGTGTGTGTGCAACAAACTATTGGTTAAGTAAATAAATAGAAACCACACATGAGGACAACAGGACCACTGACACCGGTGGTCCTGTATTCTTTTGACATATAGTTTCATCATCAAACAATGTTTGCATCATGTTTCAATATTTCTTAACCTGTGCGTAAGCTGCAGTTTGTGTGTTTCAGTTAATGAGCACATCAGGAGGCCACTGGGATCAGATCCTACATGATCCTACAGCCTCATGACATGGCTGCAGGGCGAGTCACTGCTGTAACACTGTAACGCTGTAACGCTGTAGCGCTGTAACACTGTAATGCTGTAACACTGTAGCACTGTAATGCTGTAACACTGTAGCACTGTAACGCTGTAACACTGTAACGCTGTAACACTGTAACGCTGTAACGCTGTAGCACTGTAATGCTGTAACGCTGTAGCACTGTAATTCTGTAACGCTGTAACACTGTAGCACTGTAATGCTGTAACGCTGTAACACTGTAACACTGTAACGCTGTAACACTGTAACGCTGTAACACTGTAACGCTGTAACACTGTAACGCTGTAACGCTGTAGCGCTGTAACACTGTAATGCTGTAACACTGTAGCACTGTAATGCTGTAACACTGTAGCACTGTAATGCTGTAACGTTGTAATGCTGTAGCACTGTAATGCTGTAAAACTGTAACGCTGTAGCGCTGTAAAACTGTAATGCTGTAACGCTGCAACACTGTAACGCTGTAACACTGTAACACTGTAACGCTGTAACGCTGTAGCACTGTAACACTGTAACGCCGTAGCACTGTAATGCTGTAACGCTGTAACACTGTAATGCTGTAACACTGCAGCACTGTAATGCTGTAACGCTGTAACACTGTAACGCTGTAGCACTGTAATGCTGTAACACTGCAGCACTGTAATGCTGTAACGTTGTAACGCTGTAGCACTGTAATGCTGTAACGCTGTAGCACTGTAATGCTGTAACGCTGTAACACTGTAACGCTGTAGCACTGTAATGCTGTAACACTGCAGCACTGTAATGCTGTAACGTTGTAACACTGTAGCACTGTAATGCTGTAACGCTGTAGCACTGTAATGCTGTAACGCTGTAGCACTGTAACGCTGTAACTCTGTAATGCTGGAACACTGTAACGCTGTAGCACTGTAACGCTGTAACTCTGTAATGCTGTAGCGCTGTAACGCTGTAACACTGTAACACTGTAACGCTGTAACACTGTAACGCTGTAACACTGTAATGCTGTAACGCTGTAACACTGTAATGCTGTAACACTGTAACGCTGTAGCACTGTAACACTGTAACATTGTAGCGCTGTAACGCTGTAGCGCTCATACACATGAGCAGCACACATATGGATTCAGAGAGAGGCCGTCCTGAGAGGAGAATATCTGTGTCCGTTCTATTCCTACTTCTTGGCACAGGTGGAGAAGCTAAACAGGTGAGGCAGCATGTGTTGCAGACTGCGTGGATCCCACTGCAGCGTCTAGAGAAGTGTGAGCGATTCACTGTATGTCCCGATGCTTGGAGGCCGGAGAGGCGTGAAAGCTGCCTGCAGGCAAGTGTCACTGATTCAGGTTGGTAATTACTATTAGACAGAAGGAGAGAGAGAGGCCTGCAGGAGGAGAGGGGGGCAGAGGACAAACATAGCCGGCTGGAAGATCCTGTGTGTGTGTGTGTGTGTGTGTGTGTGTGTGTGTGTGTGTGCGTGTGTGTGTGTGTGTGTGTGTGTGTGTGGATGCGTGGTTGCAGCGCACTTACCTTGGAGCCTCGCTCGTTAAAAATAATCTCCACGTCTAAAATCTTGCCAAATTGCTGTGGACGACAGGGAGGGAGAAGGAGGGCAGGGGACGAGGGGAGAAGAAGGAGAGGGGGAGGAAATAATTAGAACATGGCGACCTGGGCTGTTCTCTCTTACTCTGGAATAAAACAACATTAAAAAGGTCAAGCAGTCAATGCTCCGAATTAACAAACTCCTCTTCACCCGACAATGAGAATAATAAAATATCCATTTACTCCTAATGCTGTTTAAGGCTGTGTTTGCTCTGTGCTGGTAATAAAGTGTGTGTGTGTGTGTGTGTGTGTGTGTGTGTGTGTGTGTGTGTGTGTGTGTGTGTGTGTGTGTGTGTGTGTGTGTGTGTGTGTGTGTGTGTGTGTTAATGAACATTAGACTGGTGGATGCGGACGCTATAGCAGCCCAACGCCTCAGTACACACTGCTGATCTTAATGATGGCCATCATCTTGCTTTCCCTCTCCCCGCTCCTTAAAAAAGAAGTAAAAACTAAAAAAAGAGCAGCACACAAGTGTTTTGAGTGGAGGGAAAGGCCCACTCAGTCAAAACAGGAAATGGTCCATATTTATGGGCCGATGGGGGTGTACAGGAAGGACCTTAAGCTGAGCCATACGTTTGATTATCTGCTGGTGGTGCAGACCCCCGAGGTAATGACCTGCCACAGCCCTCCCTCACCAGTCCAACCATGCATTTGGTGCCTAGAGCTTCTATTCTATTAATGGTCTTGATTGGCTCCATGCCTCATTTTAATTGGCTAATTACTGCAGAGTGTGTGACTTGGTGCTCGTGGCCACGCCTCCCAGCACATTGGTGCTGATGGTGGATGAGAGTTCAAATAGGAAGAGACTTACAGCTTTTAAACATGGCAAACAGTCCAGCAGCTGCTGCTGCGCCTCTCCTGCCTCACCAGAGCATCACGAGGACAGCAGGGATGGAAACAACCAGCAGGTCACACTGAGCGGAGCATCGGCTGCTTTACGGGCCTCCGATCGCTCAGGAGGAACGCTGGTGAATTGTTGGAATGTTTTCTCTGATTTAAGCTTTTAGAAAACCTTTGTGTCGTTCGCCCTCAGCCTCTCTGACGGGATGAGCGGATGAATGGAGCAGAAGTGCTAACCTCTTCTCTAAATAAATCCAATGTCAGGACTCCTTCATTTACACATGGGAGCACCATGATGGTTGATAAGCTGACAGGTACATCAATACATCTGAATTAAATGTGAAACGCATGCAAAAGACTCTTGAGGCCGTATGTGCTGCGTTGTAGACGATAACAACGGATGTGGGTGTGTTGAAGTGGCTTGTATGAGGAGAGTGATGTAGCCACATGAAAGAAAATCCTTCTTTTAGGTGTTTAAAATACAATATCTTCATATCGCTTTTTATTCTCATTTTCATTCCTTTCTGTTTCAGAGTCTTTTAGTTAGACTGAGGAACTGATATCATATTTGAATTGCTTTAAGTTTTCGTTAGTGGTCTTTGTAATAGCTGCATTATTACTATGACTTACTTTGAAGAGAAACATGGACAAATTGTTTTTTTTAAATTTTGAATGAAACTCAATGACTTCGATGTTTTGTTTGTTCTCCTTTCTGTTTCTAAAAGGAGCTCAGTGATGTTCCTGCTTTGCATGAACAGCACTAAGAAAATGATGACATCTATTGGAGTGTATTCGATTTCCAAAATAATTAATATCTGTGTATATTTAGCAACTATGAATAAATATGATAAATAAATAAGCCCATATCGGGAGCTGGGCTCGAGCAGCCGGGGTGAACTCACGGCTGTGTCGAGCAGCGCTAACCTTGCCGGCTGTATGATAATGCTCAGCCTTGTGCTCCCCATAACTAGACCTTGAATAAAGTAGTTTATTTCAATAAATAAATAAACATGGAGCAGGCAGCAGAGCTGAGGCAAGGTCACAGCTGGAGCCCTGAAGACGTCCACAGCAAAGCACACATGTTGCTCCTACACACGGTACCGCACACGTCTACGCTGCACAACTACACACCATCCATTTATGCTTTTCAGCTGATTAAACAGTTACAACAATACAACAAAACTGCATCCACAATTATATTTTGAGAGACGCGCGTTTTCTCCAGAATTATGTTTGTTTCTGTCGTATCACAGATGTGTTTTTAATCGGAGTCTAACTTCTAAAACAAGAAACACAATTATTCTAAACCCAACCATGATGTTTCACTGAACAAAGCAAAGAGGCCGGTTGCCTGATGAGACGCAGCTCTCACACCTTCTCAGTCCCGATACTGAGGCTTTGGTACGAACTTCAAGCTGTCCGCCTCACTGGGACCAGTCCTGGAAGGAAACACCAGACTAGCTGCTACGTTTGTAAAACAAAGTGTAAGAAGTAAATGGAAAGATACAAATGTACTGATTTGCTATGTGATGCCAAATGGCTCTAATGTCACGATACCTGATGCAGCTGCGAGTCTGTCACGGCCCCAGCAGAGGGCTGTCTTTACGAGTGTGTGCGGTAACTGTGAGTGTGTGAGTGTGTGTGTGTGTGTGTGTGTGTGTGTGTGTGTCACAGCAGAATGGTGAATGAAGAATAGAGATCAGAGTTGGGGTGTAAAACACATCAGAAGTCACTGAGATAATTGATCTTTTGTACTTGTGGATGAGGGAGGATGAGTAGGATTACAGCAGTGATGTCACAGCTGACTCTTTACTGCCCTGATTGTCATTTTCTGTAACAATGGTGTGTGTTTCATTCTCATACGTCTTCTGCTATGAGCAGGTTGAGGTCCTCAACAGAGAGAACGGTATCTGGTCGCGTCCAGCAGCACTGCAGGGTCAGTACAGCCTGGTGCTCCACGCTGCCTGTGGAGCCTTCCTAACATTAACGTGATGAATTGACATAACTACGAACATTTACTGTAGAACTGGACTGAAGTGAATTACTTGATTATCTCCATTTGTGCTCCCGTGATGACCTCACCAACGGTGGAGACACCGGGTAACATTTCCTCCATTTCAACTAGTTGTGCATGCATTAGCAATAATACTACTGAAATACATAATACAACCCTCAATAATATACAAAGGTGGACTAAATATTATGAGAATCAATTGCTTTGAAATGAAAGTAAAGTCAACTTAAAACTCTACTCAATAGAAAATGTGATTGGAACATGTATGGATGTAGGCTCCAGGTCTGAAGGCTCAGACTTCATTTATTGTTGTGAGGTGGACATAATACACCAACTTTGTCTCTGAGAAATTCCATTAATATATTATTTATCATTTTCCCAACTGTAATTTCTCTTGTCTCAATCCAAACCTCTTTGGTGAAAGACCACAATCTTTCTCAGAGTATAAAAGACTAGAATGTGTTCGTCCATAAAAGCTGAATTGTGTTAATATGATTGAAGTGGGGAGATATTACGTTCCATGAACATAAGTAAACAGATAATCATGATGGCTTTATATCCCTCACTACAATATGTTAACCAATGTGTTGCAAGGAACCTTGGATGAGTTTGTCAATGAGGTTTCCTCTTCATACATATTTTGTGTATGAATGTATTGGAGAAGATTGAGCTTGATTTGCTCAGGAAGCACTCTGTAATCATACATTTCTCCTTCCTATGTTATATTTATTTCATTTAAATCTATTTATGAAAAATACAAAAAATACAAATCTTTGTCAGGGTCGTATGTGTTTCTGCTGGGACAACATTTTAAGAACATCTTAATTTTTTACCATATTTGTATGTTGATTTCCGGATTTTTTCAGTTTTGTTTAGACATCCAAAAGAAATTGGGGAAGAAAAAAAAAAGGAAGTAATACTATCCTGACTCCTCCTCTTTTTTTTAGGTTTGTATAAACATTTAACTGATTTTAAGAAAGGACCATGAATAAAAATGTCTCCGGCGTGGCCATGAACCTCTGTGTGTCGGAGCATCCATGTGTGTGAGGATTCATTCCATCAGTGGGCGTGTCCCTCGGTCAGATCATTAAGAATCGGGGCAAATGAAAGTGCTCCTCCACTCAGCCTAATGAGAGGGATGAAAGCTGCCCTTAATTGTTGTCCACAATGGCTGCGTTATTTCATTAGAACTAATTACCCTGTCAGCCATGCCAGCAGTAAGGCAGGCCAACACACACACACACACACACACACACACACACACACACACACACACACACACACACACACACACACACACACACACACACACACACACACACACACACACACACACGTGGATACAGCTCTGGTTAGCACAAATTCAATAGTCTTGATCAATGAGTGGATGAAGGAGGGCCCAGGAGGTGATGTCGTGCTGCGGGTTGTTCACTGCTCGTTGTCTTCATGGTGTGGCCTCACCGACGTCTCTGTCCACTCAAAACAGGGCAAAGTCACACTTTGAGTATTTTGAGTCCATTGCTTTATGAAGTCTGGTTTGGGCTGCGTGGTAGGCCGGCCTCTGCTGGTCTCGCCGCTTGGAGCAGGTCCTTCTCTCTGCGAGGCGGCAGATGGTCTCCCCTCAGTGTGGGCGGAGCTCCCAGCTGATCGCTGTAGCGACACCGCGGGAAACTGCTGTAACTGCACTCCGTCAATTGTGCAGTGTAGTGCACCACGTAGCATACTGGTGCTACAGTGTGCACGCAGTGTACGTCTGAGTGTACATTGTAGTGTACTCAGTGTAGAAGCAGTAGTATAGAAGTAGTATATGTTGTAGTCTGCGTTGTAGCATAGCAGTGGTGTATCAACAGTGTATTTTGTGTATATTGTAGCGTAGCAGTGGTGTAGTAGTATGTAGTGTACGTTGTAGTGTCCATTGTAGTATTTGTTGGAGTGTACGTTGTAGTATTTGTTGTAGTGTACACTGTAGTGTACGTTGTAGTATTTGTTGTAGTGTACGTTGTAGTATTTGTTGTAGTGTCCATTGTAGTGTACGTTGTAGTATTTGTTGTAGTGTACGTTGTAGTATTTGTTGTAGTGTACGCTGTACTCTGTAGTGTTCGTTGTTGTGTACGTTGTAGTATTTGTTGTAGTGTACGTTGTAGTATTTGTTGTAGTATTTGTTGTAGTGTTCGTTGTAGTATTTGTTGTAGTGTACGCTGTAGTGTACGTTGTAGTATTTGTTGTAGTGTACGTTGTAGTATTTGTTGTAGTATTTGTTGTAGTGTACGTTGTAGTATTTGTTGTAGTATTTGTTGTAGTGTTCGTTGTAGTATTTGTTGTAGTGTACGCTGTAGTGTACGTTGTAGTATTTGTTGTAGTGTACGTTATAGCGTATGTTGTAGTATATGTTGCAGTGTACGTTGTAGTGTACATTATAGTACATGTTAAAGTGTACGTTGTTGTGCACGTTGTAGCGTAGCAGTGCAGTAGCAGTAGTGGATGTACAGTTGGTGTACAGTATATCGTGGCGTAGTATATGTCAGTACAATGCATCGCCTTACAAGAAGTTATTTTTAATGTGTTTTCCTGTGTTGGCCTAACTTGTCCGTTTCTGCTCGTTGCATATGTACAAAATGATAATATTGACTTCACATAAATAAATAAACAGAGGTCAGCTGGACAAAAGATCATGTTTGTTTGTTTGTTGTGTTGTAAACAAGTGTATTCTGTGCAGGCAGTAGTGTATGTACTGTGCATAGTGTAGACAGTAGTGTATGTACTAGACAGTAGTCTATGTACTAGACAGTAGTCTACTAGACAGTAGTGTATGTACTAGACAGTAGTCTACTAGACAGTAGTGTATGTACTAGACAGTAGTCTACTAGACAGTAGTGTATGTACTAGACAGTAGTCTATGTACTAGACAGTAGTGTATGTACTAGACAGTAGTGTATGTACTAGACAGTAGTGTATGTACTAGACAGTAGTCTATGTACTAGACAGTAGTGTATGTACTAGACAGTAGTGTATGTACTAGACAGTAGTCTATGTACTAGACAGTAGTGTATGTACTAGACAGTAGTGTATGTACTAGACAGTAGTCTATGTACTAGACAGTAGTGTATGTACTAGACAGTAGTGTATGTACTAGACAGTAGTCTATGTACTAGACAGTAGTCTACTAGACAGTAGTGTATGTACTAGACAGTAGTCTACTAGACAGTAGTGTATGTACTAGACAGTAGTCTACTAGACAGTAGTGTATGTACTAGACAGTAGTCTATGTACTAGACAGTAGTGTATGTACTAGACAGTAGTGTATGTACTAGACAGTAGTGTATGTACTGTGCATAGTGTAGACAGTAGTGTATGTACTAGACAGTAGTCTACTAGACAGTAGTGTATGTACTAGACAGTAGTCTACTAGACAGTAGTGTATGTACTAGACAGTAGTCTATGTACTAGACAGTAGTGTATGTACTAGACAGTAGTCTATGTACTAGACAGTAGTCTATGTACTAGACAGTAGTGTATGTACTAGACAGTAGTCTATGTACTAGACAGTAGTGTATGTACTAGACAGTAGTCTATGTACTAGACAGTAGTGTATGTACTAGACAGTAGTCTATGTACTAGACAGTAGTCTATGTACTAGACAGTAGTGTATGCACTAGACAGTAGTGTATGTACTAGACAGTAGTCTACTAGACAGTAGTCTATGTACTAGACAGTAGTGTATGTACTAGACAGTAGTCTACTAGACAGTAGTCTATGTACTAGACAGTAGTGTATGTACTAGACAGTAGTGTATGTACTAGACAGTAGTCTACTAGACAGTAGTCTATGTACTAGACAGTAGTGTATGTACTAGACAGTAGTGTATGTACTGGACAGTAGTCTATGTACTAGACAGTAGTGTATGTACTAGACAGTAGTGTATGTACTAGACAGTAGTCTATGTACTAGACAGTAGTCTACTAGACAGTAGTCTATGTACTAGACAGTAGTCTATGTACTAGACAGTAGTCTATGTACTAGACAGTAGTCTATGTACTAGACAGTAGTGTATGTACTAGACAGTAGTCTATGTACTAGACAGTAGTCTATGTACTAGACAGTAGTGTATGTACTAGACAGTAGTGTATGCATGCACACCATAGTGTACATAGTTTGGCATCATGTGCATGGCATACGACTCTTCCACCAATCACAGTGGTTTAACTCCCATCGTTCTTCTCCTTCATCCGTCTCTATTCCAGCGGTTGGCCCGTGAAGGCATCGTCTCCATTCGTCTAAATTAGAGCAGTTTTCCAGGGAAGACAGAGGCGTGTAAATCAGCCTCAGCCTGCGAGAGACGCAGCGTGGAGCCCTCACAGAGCAGCGTCCTCTTTACTCTGTTAGGAGAGCTGCTAGACACGCAGTGTGTGTGTGTGCATGTGTGTGTGTGTGTGTGTGTGTGTGTGTGTGTGTGTGTGTGTGTGTTTCAAAATGACGCTCTAAGTGTTGAAAGCAGAAACAAAAAGAACTCCTCATCATGATAATAGTACAAATGTAACTGTCCAAGAGATTCAGGGGAAAACACAAACAGACACATGATCAGCTGTGTGTGTGTGTGTGTGTGTGTGTGTGTGTGTGTGTGTGTGTGTGTGTGTGTGTGTGTGTGTGTGTGTGTGTGTGTGTTGCCTCACTGTTGATCAAATGGGATCAAACCATGCTCACAAAGTCCTGATTAGCTGAGTTTCTTCATATATTATTTATATTTACATTAATTACTACATGCCTTTTGGTGTTTATTTTGTCACAAATATTTAATGTTATAAAGACATATTTAAGATTTTAAACCAAAGGGGGCTTAAAGTAAATCTATTTAAAAATACTTGTTGTAAAAGTACTTCCTATGTGTTCTTATTGAACCTGTCAGTGTTATTATTATTATTATTATTATTATTATTATTATTATTATTATTATTATTATTATTATTATTATTATATGTGCCATTATTGCTGATGCTGTGACATGTGAGCAGTGTGGTAATGGTATAACTGGCCCAGTATGACATTATAATAATTAACAGCTAGTTTCTCTCAGATATTTAGTGACGTAGTACACAGTACAAATACCTCACAGTAGTACTGAGAGGCTCTGTGGCGTCTACAGAGACAGTAACGCTCCAAAGTGTGCAACAGGTCGAGATGAAGACGACTGCCAGCTCGTACTGGACGCAAACAAAGAAGCGTTGAAGAACAGTTCTTTTTTCCAGCCGCTGGTTCGTGTCAGAGGCAGCCGGCGCTCCGATCACATACGTGTGCAGCCGGCCAGCATGAAGCAGATGAATGCCACCATTCCAGGTTAATGTCACTTAGCATAATTAACAGCCCAATAAAACCATACACGGCTGCTGTCCTGTCTCAAATGTAAAACACCGCGTGGTCACGAGAGAGGACAAAAGTCTCTGAAACAAATGGTCGCGTGTACAAGTAAACTGTTTATGTTGATGGTTGTTTGTATATAGGATGAACTCCTGTGGTTATGGCAGCAAAAATACAAAATCTCAAAAGTGATGACATCAGCCAAACGGCCCGGTCTCACCTGCTGTGCCTTGACTCGATGGTAAACAGAGCGATGCCGTCTCTCACTGTCCCTCTCTATTTCAAACACTAATTGCCTTAATCAACACAACACACTGGCCCCGCTGGGGGACGCAACAACGCCGAAGCTCACGCTCTCTAACGACCCACTCGCTGCACAACGGCGCCATCGCCACGCTGATATGTTGATGTAAATTAGCAGATTTGAGATTATAATTACACCTCGCCTCCTCGGAGGCAGAGCCGGTTCGAGTGGAGCCGGTTAGAGCGGAGCCTCACGGAATAATTGGGGAGGCAAATGAGAGTGAAGACATGAACAGGAGACATTAAAAAGAATTCCCTTGCTGGGAACACTGGGCTACCTGTGCTGCTGGAAACCTCCAGAACAGGTGATTAGGCAAGAGTAGGTGTCATTAAAACTCCATTAGCACAAAACCCAACCCCCGGTGCTGCCCGCAAACACACACGCACGCACACACACGCATATGGTCTACCTCAGCACTGTGTGCGTGTGTGTGTGCGCGTGTGTGTGTGACACTGAGTGTACGTCTATGTGTGCTGAGTATCTAATGACTCATTTAGGACCCCTACCTCTGGGAATGTGACAGTAAGGACCCACTTGCGGCTGGCTCACTAAGTGCCTGCTTATTAATTAAACACAGCTGAGGCTCAAGGGACGGCAGCGGTCCTGCACATCAGCTCGTCAAGTTTCACTCTGCGTGTGGGGCTAAATGAAAAGGGTCCTTCTGTGAGTGCAGGCCGGCCGGGTGCACGGGGAAGACATTTTGGGCCCGTGCATCAGATATAAAAGACTTTGGGAGAGTCCAAAACAAACGGACGGCGACACGCGCGGCCGGACCGGCGCTTCCCTTCTCGTTGAGGGATGGAGGAATCCTAACAGCCCGGCTGTGGAGGTAAGTGTGCAGTCTGTGCAGGGAACTATTTGAGGTGCAGTCCTACATATCTTGAATGAGAGAATTGAATCATTGGAGTGGTGCTGTGAGTGCCAATTATCATTCCACCATTAAAACCCTCTTCACCGGCCTAGTAATTTCCCTCCAAATGTGTTGTTCTAATTATGAATTAAACTCAAATAAGCTTGGGTAATGAACCCAGTTTTATTCCTTTCAGATGCTGTACCCTTTTCGCCTCCGTTGCTGCAGTCGCACACTTTGTTGCTGCGTCCTGCGCTGGACTTCCAGAGGTGTTTGACGGAGTACCGCTGAGTCTTACTGTGCAATTCACAGAGATACACCTCCAGCTTGTGGCTGCATCACCTTTGATTGAACTTATTTATATGGCTTTGTTTAATACGCCCGTATTGCTTTTCTATTACAGCTTTTGCCGAAATGACACAGAATTCCATTTGCTGTAATGCCCTAGCTATTGCTTTTGTTTGCATTGTGGCGGTAGTCTAGCAGAACCGTAATGGGAGATGGAGCCGGTTGCTCACAAGTCCCATTTCAGGTGAATGGGGGACGGTGCAGCCGAGATGGAATCTGGACTGCAACGGCACCGTCCCGCTCACAGCCATTAATCCTGGAAGCTGGACCATTAACAGGGAGGAAAGAGAGGAGGTTGCATGTGCCCGTGTGCACGAGATGTATGCCAGCCTTTAACACCCGAGCAGAAAACCACAAACTCAGTGGATCTAAACGGCTCAATTGCTCTGCTGAAGAGAGGAAAACCATCTGTTTGAGAAGTCGCTCGTGAAGTCAGCAAGAGATTCAAAACTTTTCTCCCAAGTTTCCATCTTCCCTCTGTGTTCTGGCATTGTGCACATCACCTCAGTCCATGATGTCAGAGCGACGAAGTCCAACGGGAAAACTTTGAAATGAATCTTTCGTGATCTTATTAAAGATATGCACATTTTTTACAGATGCTAATCAAGCCACAAGCTGATTTATCTGCTTTGATATAGTGAACAATATGTCATTTAATATCCTTCTGTGTATCTGACCTCGTACCTTTCAATCACTGTCGTAAGTGATGGTACAGGTCTGATCTAGTTACTGTTTCATGAAACGGCTTATTCTGACATGAGAATAACACGTTACATAGATTAGCACATCGATGTAACGTCACTGGAAATGTTCACTATTTGTCCTGGCTCCAGTTCTCTGGAGGCCCAGTGATGTGGATCTCCAGTCTCTGTGATGGAGCTCTTAACGGGGCCAGATCTACCTGACGACGTCCCTGGTGGCGTTCAGGGCCTTGGAGACCTCACTAAGTGACTGGAAGAGTCCCACTCCTCAAGAAACACACACACACACACACACACACACACACACACACACACACACACACACCTCACACCCATAACTGGAGCTGTCACCCTGTATACACCTAATGAGGATAAACTCCCTTTTAACCTCACTGAGGAATCCCATTAATTGCGTCTCCACTGATGGGCCCTTCCATCCCCTCCTCTTTTCTCCACATCAGGAGCTCTGAGGCTGGAGGAGGCGAGCGGCCCTCCACCCCCACCCCCACCCCTCACTGCCTGTAGAACAAGGTGACTGCGGGATCAGATGTTCCACTCCGCTGGAGGAGTGGGGAGGTGGGTGGCGCTGTCTCCAGCCTCCAATTATATGAAATGTTAGCGCTGGATTTGTGTCAGTAAATCTATACTCAGTAATGTACCTGGGTGTTACTGTGTGCATATAAACTTCATCATCAGTAAACACTTTAGAGGGGCAGTCTCTTAACAAGCTCGTCTCTCTCTCTCTCTCACACACACACACACACACACACACACACACACACACACACACACACACATGAACAGTATTCCAGTGCGCTGCCTCTATGGTTCGGGTCTGGTTAAGTGGAGATGGTTAGCTGGAAGCATCCGGGGCTGCCAGGGGAAGGGAAGTGAGCGGCGGTGTCCACTGTCACACGTCGTATCCTCCACCACACAACAGTCATCTAGAGGGGTGGATGTGAGGTGTCGAGCTAATTTGTAGCAAACTATTTCAAGGTCACAAAAAAAGAAGCAATAATCTGGTGCATTCCCGTCTCCTGGTGAGCAGAGGATGCTCTGGGCTCCAGCTGTCAGAAGGTTGCACTGGAGGCCGAGCATGCTAGTGATCAACCAGGGACACAGAAGAAGAAGTAGAGGAACACAACACGTCGCCCTGGGCCTCTATCTCTGCAGGTACAATGGAAAAATGTAACGAGGCCTTCAGGAATTGCTTTTAATTGGGCAAATTTGAATTGCTGTTTAATGTCCGCTAGTGGCCA
Source organism: Clinocottus analis (assembly GCF_023055335.1). Classification (NCBI taxonomy): domain Eukaryota; kingdom Metazoa; phylum Chordata; class Actinopteri; order Perciformes; family Cottidae; genus Clinocottus; species Clinocottus analis. The sequence continues at coordinate 15,842,274 of NW_027175920.1, read as the reverse complement.
CGTTTTATGTTGTCCAGAGGCAAAGACAAGCGCTCACGCTTTATGGGGAATATCCAGGAAGACAGTCCTGTTAACATATTGTACATTTCCTGCATTCTGCTTTTACACTAAATGTTTCTTTCGCTCAGGTGAAGAGAACTGGAGCATGCTATCCACCACTCCCACACTCTCCAAGGACCACTTAAGGACGGACAGCGAAGATGAAACATTAATAAGCTCAGACTAATTTGGGTTCGGGGGCAAACAGAGTTAAAGGTGTGAATTATTTACAGTGCATGGACAATGTCTTGCGAGGTAGTTCAGCGATGGAGCTCGGTTTGCTCGACTCCACTCAAACTATACTCCAGTGCACGCAGAGCGCTTTGTATGTAGACGTTTCTTTAAAGTCACACCTGTGTCTGCAGTGATCTCATACCCATAATGCTTTTGTTTCAACAATCTTTTGTCTGTGGTCGGAGTGAAAATGATCTTACTGCTGCATGTGGACATCCTCACAACCAACAAGGTCATGAACCTTCTTTCTTTCTTCTATTATTTTATCTAATTGCATCGCATCAACAAACACTCAAACACGCATCAACAGAAGGTTGGCGTCAGGGGGAAGAGAGAGGAGGAAAAGCCTTCGAGAGGATCAACTAAACTCATGGAGACGACTTCAATACAAACTGCTGGACCACCCAAGAGGTTGCTCATGTTTATGTTGCAGTTACAGGCAGAACTACTCCCTTTGTGAAACGTGTTTTCACTGTTTGCATTTGTCGATAAAGTTTTGGGGGGAAAGCCTCTTCTTCTTCTGTTATATTACCAGTAGAATAAAAGCTTTGAGGCATGTCGAGGCACAACGTACCGCATCATCATTATGCTGAAATCTCTGAAATATTGTCGTGTTCACCTGCCTGAAGTACACTGTGAATGAATGTCTATATTTACTAAAAATTGACAAAAAAATGTATATTTCATCATGCATTTCATCTGTTCTTGACTTTCCATAATCTTTATCATTGAAACTAGAAGCTCCTTCTGCCATACAGTTCCACACACGATGTCAGAAACAAGAGGTAAACAGATGAGCCATCTGCTCATGTTTATCCTCAACCTTCCAGTTAGGATTTACATTTACAATCCTAACATTGAATTTCTTTATTCATCTTGTTTTGACTGCATTTGCTATGTGTTGATGAAAAGTACCTGCAGGAGCATTGCACAGTGCCCTGCAGTGTATCTCAGTAGAATAAAGCTGTGTGTGTGTGTGTGTGTGTGTGTGTGTGTGTGTGTGTGTGTGTGTGTGTGTGTGTGTGTGTGTGTGTGTGTGTGTGTGTGGTGCAGTTGTCATCTCACCCCGAACATTTGCCGGAGGTCGGGGTCTCGGAAGCGGAAGGGGATGTTGGAGACGTGTAGCCTCTTGGGCTGCTGCTTCTCCGACGAGTCGCTGGACTGCAGGTGGAGCTGCTGGGAGCCCTCCGTCTGTACCACCTCCTCCGCCTGCTGCAGGGGACACACAGCGGGCCAACGATTAGCTCCATCATGTCAAAAACACAGTTTCCAAAGAACAACAAAAGAAGGACCCAGGTGAGAGGCAAGGTCGTTCAGCTGGAGGTCTCACCTTGAAAACAATCCTATAGAATAGAGGAACTGAAATATTAAGAAAGTAGAGAGGTGGAGGGCGTGGAGGGGACATCAAAGAGAGCTCTGCTCTGCCTGCGTGGCGTCAGATGCCAGGTCAGGGTCACTTTATTCCTCAGACATCGACATGTGTATAACAACATCAAACAACATCCTCACAGAGGAAGAACGCAGAGGAAGAAAGAGAAGGGAGGCGGCTCAGGACACGCAGAGCACACGAGTACCATGAGAGAACCATGAGAGAACCATGAGAGAACCACGAGAGAACCATGAGAGAACCATGAGAGTACCATGAGAGAACCACAAGAGTACCATGAGAGAACCATGAGAGAACCATTAGAGGACCATGAGAGAACCATGAGAGAACCATGAGAGTACCATGAGAGAACCATGAGAGAACCATGAGAAAACCACGAGAGAACCATGAGAGAACCATGAGAGTACCATGAGAGAACCATGAGAGAACCATGAGAGTACCATGAGAGAACCATGAGAGTACCATGAGAGAACCATGAGAGTACCATGAGAAAACTATGAGAGTACCATGAGAGAACCATGAGAGTACCCTGAGAGTACCATGAGAGTACCACGAGCGAACCATGAGAGAACCATGAGAGAACCATGAGAGAACCATGAGAGTAAGTACCATGAGTGGTACCGTGGTGGGAAAGAGGAGCATCGCTCCACAACGGTGCAGATACAAGTTTCCTTCACAGCGAGGAGGCGAGGAGCTCAGACATCTGGACACAACTTCAGGGTGAACCCTCCTCTCAAGGAGCGGTAAGGTGGGCCGCTATATATATATATATATATATATATATATATATATATATATATATATATATATATAATCAGGCATAACCAAAAATTCTAATTTCATTATTGCCGCGGTCATATTAGGATTTGTCTCATTGATTGGTTGCCAAATGTTAAGCAGGTGGGTCCTATTTGACGTGAGCTTGTTAGAGGAAGTCCCCATGCAGGGAGGAAGGACAAAGCCAGGAAGCTGATGCTCTCTGTTGAGAGGCTGATGGACGGTGAATGGATGATGAAGTACTTTGGTTTGAACTTAAATGAACTGGAGTGGTTGGTGAGCTGTGAGTCAGGGCGTGGTCGTCCACGCAGGAAGACGACGCTGCCAGCCGACTCAATGAGCTTCCTTCTGTGGCTCCACACGTGCATACGAGCAGAATGCAGAATGCGGCGCACTATGAGCTCATTACACCCTAAACGTTTCTCCCCCTGCAGCGATCGCTGCGTTGTGGAGGGGGAGGCTCCATCAGCGGCTGCTGTTGCTCCACTGAGCACCTCTCCATCAGCTCAGTTATTCTGCTGTCGCATAGACGCCATCACTTTATTCGCTTAATTTTAGTCTCTATTGACTTGTATCCATGCCTGTGTGCACAAAACCCGCGTCCAGTTTGAGATAACGCTACCAGTCTATGTCCGTGCACTAATGAAGCGATCCCACCGTGCACAGTGTGCTACGTGGGGAAGAACTGCATCAGACTCAGAGAGGTTCAGGTAACGGCTGCAGCCATTGGCACAAGTCACAAGTCTCGTTGGTGATTAAACCCCCAAAACGTGACAACAAGTAATACAACATCATTTATGAGGTTTGATAAATATTGCCTTGTTATGAGGGGAAACGTTACAGTAGCAGTTACAGTCAGACATTTTTTTACGTTGCAGTCTTCAGACAAAGGAAACATATTTAAGAAAAAACAAGCGCTTCCTCTCAGTTCCTTTAATTGCATCCACCTCTCCTTCACTTGAGTCTTTTCCTCGCATCATCGTCCCGCCTGCTGATAAACCAGGAGGCAGGAAAGGAGATGCCCTCATTCTGAACCATCACCTGAAGCCCCCTGCTGGTCAAAACACAAACCTCTTGTTCTGCATCACACTGCTCATGTGTGTTACTGTGTTCCTGTGTGTGCTGGTAGCCTTCATGTGAGTCCAGTCTGGCACCATCTCTCTCTCTCTCTCTCTCTCTCTCTCTCTCTCTCTCTCTCTCTCTCTCTCTCTCTCTCTCTCTCTCTCTCTCTCACTGAGAAGTGACACATCCTTTTCAGTTATAACCTCGTATTATTGATCTTTGTTGGTTGTATTGTGCTACAGTATTAGCAGCTTGTGTTGGCACATTTCATAATTTGAATGTTTGGCCTCCCACTTAAGTTTGCCCGTCCTTTCCTTTTCAGTTATTTTAGTTTGTGTGACGTTTAGTGTCACATTTACTTAAAAACAAATGTTTTACTGCTACTCTCTGTGATTATATTATTGAGCCTTTCTGCAAGTCGCAGCTGTTTCAAAAATGTTTCAAACTGCTTGTGCGTTGTTTGCAGCGAGGAGCAAAAAAGAGAGTGACGGCAGTAAGAGTTGATGCCCACAATGAATCAGTCTAACACGGGGATGGAGGGATGGAGATAGAAAGAATGAAAAAGAGAGCTGAAGACGGAACGATGATGTCAGCTAAACCTGCCCGATCAATGAGAGAGAAGTGCTGAAGGTAGCAGCAGAGAGAGGGAGAGGGAGGGAGGGAGGGAGAGAAAGAGAGAGAGAGAGAGAGAGAGAGAGAGAGAGAGAGAGAGAGAGAGAGAGAGAGAGAGAGAGAGCATGTGGAGCAGTAAGGAGGGTGGGTGGCGGGAGGGTTCAGAGAAGCATGCAGGCTAAGTGCTGATTGAAGGGAGAACAGTAAAAAGGGAGAGATAGGCAAGTGAGCATAATGGCATTACATCACACACACACACATATACAGACACACACACACACACACACACACACACACACACACACACACACAGTGATAATCTGCCCGCGTGTGTGAGAAAGAGAGAGGAGTATCAGTTCTCGGGCCCTGTAATGATACAGCCCCCCCCACCCTCCAGTCTACACACACACACACACACACACACACACACACACACACACACACACACAGTCAGGGTTTTGCAGGTCAGATGGATGGCGTGCACACAAGTCTAATTATCCCGTCAGTCCTCCTGCTCCTCCACCTCTCCACTTCTGTGCCATGAGACTCTGCAGAACAGCTGTTTTCAGCCTATTTACTTCTTTTACTTTGACTCAACGTTTTTAGACGGACAATCATCAATCTCCAACAACACGTTCCTCCAGGAGCCAGAGAGGTGGGCATTTATCATGTGTGGTCCAACCTATCCTCATACTAGGATATCCTTTGAAAAGATACGCGATAAAAACGTGTTAACGCAGCAATCCTGTAACGCCCGACAATGATTTGATCATGCCTTAACTGCATTTTGTTTGTATTGGGAGGGTCTTATTACTTTAAATCTCTCCCAGACAACGTAGTTCAGACCTGGGCCCAATGAGGTTGATCAAAAAAGAAAAATAAAGAAATAAGATGCACGCCATGAATGCAAAACAATGGCACTGCTTTTACTTTGAAGGGGATTTACGTATGAGCGCGAGTTTCTTTTCTTAGCGAGCAGCGGTGCTGCCGCGAGCCGCTCCGCCTCACAAAGAGAAACACAGGCGCTCAGTCTCTCAGGAGCCTCGCTGCAGCTCACAGTCCAGAATGAACATCACTCGCGAATGTGCAAAGCTGCTGCTGATCATGATGTCAGTTCTCTTTGGATTGACCTCCATGTGAGAACAAACATTCTCAGTGATGAAGTTCAACAGATCCAGATCCTCTCTTACTGATAATACATGTCAGCTGTCCTTCACACCTCCACCTCTTCAACAGACGTCAGGTCACTTGTTCAAGACAACACAGACTGGACTTTTACCAACGAGGAAGAAAAAGTGAACTGAAAACATGAAAAGCACTTATTGCTTTTGTATAAAGTGAATCAACTGCTGGTCTTTAACATCTTTAAGGTAAGAAACAGACTGAACATGGACCAAAGAAGGAGTGGTTTGTCCCTCACAGGGACCCTTACTACTGAACATGGACCAAAGAAGGAGTGGTTTGTCCCTCACAGGGACCCTTACTACTGAACATGGACCAAAGAAGGAGTGGTTTGTCCCTCACAGGGACCCTTACTACTGAACATGGACCAAAGAAGGAGTGGTTTGTCCCTCACAGGGACCCTTACTACTGAACACACTGTTTATGTTGTTCTCTGATAATATACTAATGTTTCTTCTGGTACCTGTTCATAAAAAAAAGAAAACAAATTCATATACTATTGTTAACTTGCTGTTGCTCCAGAGTGCTGTTATTTTGTTCTGATTCTACTTTAAAATAAAAGCTGCCATCTGAATAGCAGTGAAGTGTTTTTGGAAGTATATTTCTATTTACTTTAACTCATTGGCTCGTGTAATAATACTATTTTTCCTTTGATGGCCATCAGTTTGAAATATGACAATCTGTGACTGCACTGACCTCTCCACAGTCAAACCCACCTCTTCAGAACTGCTTTTAATGTGGGACTGTGTGCACTTTGTTCTTATTGGTTTTATCTGTTTTTATTTGTTTTATTATTATATTTGTTTTATTGCATAGCTTCTAGGATATTTTAAATGTTGTGTAAAGTGACTTTGAGTACTATGAAAAGCGCTATGTAAATGAAGTGGATTATTATTATTATTATGGAGCAGCTACAGTGTTAGCGTAGCGTAGCCCTGATAGAAGCCAAATTAGAAATCAGGCATTAAAAAGCATGAACTCAGACTGCACCTTCGCATCATGATGTTTTAATTTAGCGTCTCGTTAATCCGTTTAGTCAAGTCACAGTCACATGGGTTTATCTGGACATCATACTGAAGTAAACCAATTGAATTCAGCCGTTGAGTAACTTAATCAATACAGTGAATGCAGCTCGGGGAAACGCCCGTGGAAGATGTGATGGACCCAGAAACAAAGGTTTTCAAACATTTCTGTGACTTTCACAAGAGGTAAAGCGGCTGTTTGACGACAGAAAGAAACATTGTTGGCAGCAAAGCCGCTCTGAGCAATCTGCTGGTATCTGCATGGCGGGGAGGCCTCGCCTCCTCTTGGGGCGGGTGGGGCGGGGGGGGGAGGGGGAGGGGGGCATCCCTTTGCGTCTGGTGTGAACACAGCATTACACAGTATGTGAAATAATCCGGTTCAGAGTAGCCAATGCGTCACAAATCCCTCCACGGAGTGAGTTTCCCTTGTTGATCCCTGTTCCACTGGAATCTCCCGCTCAGCGTGTGTGTTAGCACATGAAGCTGGCTGCAGTCTTTCATTAAGCTTAGCATGGTACGGAATGGAACGGCTTTAAGGCGCTAAGCCTTCTTCTGCCGCATTCAAAGAGCTCAAATCCGTCTTTGCACTTCTTTCTTCCTCTGTGGTCGCCATGCCTCCACGTCCATGGTGTGTGCGCAGCCAGGCAGGAAGGAGAAATAATTACATGAACATTATCATACACAAGCAGCCCGAGCTTCCTCCACTGTCACCACGGAGACAATACTGAGCTGTACAGTCTGTGTGTCTGTGTGTGTGTGTGTGTGTGTGTGTGTGTGTGTGTGTGTGGCGCAGTTGTACAGAACTAATCTACCCAGCCGAGCCCCCCTCATGCCAGCCCCACAGAGTCACACACAAGCTGCCCGAAACGCCCCCGACTCCTCCACCTGATTACACACCCACTTAGATCTCCCAGATGTGTCGTTACTGTGTTCTTGAGTGAACATGTGTGCATATCTGTGTGTGTGTGTGTGTGTGTGTGTGTGTGTGTGTGTGTGTGTGTGCGTGTGTGACTTGCTGAGCTCAGCAGTGCCCCTTTCCCAAGCCTATAATTGAAGCTATCAGATGGGAGCGCTGCCAGACGGGTAGATTACACACGGTTAGGCTGCTACAGAGCCCTCTCTCACCAGGGATTAGAGCAACACACACACACACACACACACACACACACACACACACACACACACACACACACACACACACACACACACACACACACACAGAAACCCACAGGCACTTGAAGGGAGACAAGAAAGTAAACTTGGCTCCATCTTAAAACCCATCTCTGTTTTGGAAGGTGGTCTCTGGCCTCCAGCGATGGGACTGACACCATAGGACTGACACCAGGGGACTGACACCATGGGACTGACACCAGGGGACTGACACCATGGGACTGACACCATAGGACCGACACCATGGGACTGACACTATGGGACTGACACCAGGGGACTGACACCATGGGACTGACACCATGGGACGCTGTGGGGCGCTACATCAGTGAAACAGAAAGGACCCTAGAGCCCGAATGAGCAGCAGAAACAGGCAATATCTGTGGGTGCCAGACCAAAACCTCTCCCAGCATCCCAAAGGGGAAGAGGTCAAAGGGCACGGACCAGGAGTCAGAAGGACGGCAGGAGAAGGATCAGGGAGCCTCTCTGAGATGGAGACAGGAGGAACCGCTTGGCTTGATGTATACAGCGTCCTGTTCATACCCCCCTGATGACAGCAGAGCTGTATCTCCAGGACAGGTGATCCATCTGCTGAAGGCTATGACATGCACGCGCACTAATTCCTGTTCACAGATAAGCATTCCATGTATGCACATCACCATGTGCATCTCTGGATGTGTATTCAAATCATTTATCTTTGAGATAACAGTTCTGATTCCACAATATGATATATTTACCCAACTGGTATCTACATGACCCGCATTAATGCAGTGGAGCAAAACGTTACGCAAAAAGTATGAAACAAAACAGGTACAAATATCCAACTCTGATATTTTCAAACACACACTGTGTTTCCGCCTCCGACAAAAACACAATAAAAATGAGCATCAGGTCCACAGAGGTCAGAAGCAACGCTGATGGGCTAAAACTCGTCCTGTAGTAAACACCACACCGTATGAAGCTGATGTCCGGGCCCGACAGCGCGCTGTATGACAGTAAATGTAGTAAGTGCCTTTCAGGCCACAGAGAACGCGCGTGCAGCACAGCCTCTTCCCTTTATCCTGCAGTAACTATGTCTCCTGACAGTAACACTTACAGCCTGTGACAAACTCTCCACAGCGACTGTAAAACACTCCCAGTAATGCTGACTGTACGAGCCTCCTCTCGCCGGACTCCCCCACTCTGCCATCACTGTCTGAGCGCTCCCACTTCTTCCCAGCATGCTCCATTCTTATTGGCCCTGACAGCTTGAAGGCTCCTCAACGAGAGACAAGTGGTGGTGCAGCTAACTATGGTGTGGACGTCCTGAGCGTTGCCTGTGTGAGTGTGTGTGTGTGTGTGTGTGTGTGTGTGTGTGTGTGTGTGTGTGTGTGTGTGTGTGTGTGTGTGTCTGCAGCTCTGTCCTAAAATGAAGCTTCAAATTTGGCTCATTTGTCAGTGACATCTGTCCCTGCTGCGCACTGAATAGTGTGTGTGTGTGTGTGTGTGTGTGTGTGTGTGTGTGTATCTATATGTGTGGATGTATAGTCCATGCATGCATTTGGACACTTCTTAAAATAAAAATCTCCTCCCTCCTCATTCTGGATATCTTTTCTCTCTTGTTTTATGTATTTTCTCCCATTTTTAAAGCTTTTATTTTTGCAGGGGACGGGGTTATTTTTTACTTTTTAAGTGTCTGGCTTCACGTCGTGTGAAGTGTGGTGTCAAAGGAACTTCAGAAAGACGGTCCTGGAGTCAGCCACAGAGCTTCCCCTGCTTGCTTCGCAGCGTGCCACCCACAAGTACAAACACATCTGTGCTGCAGCGCTCTGTCTCAGCTAACTATCTTCAAACCGTAAACCCTACAAAGGAGAGACGCACTCCGGCTAAAATATACATAAGTTAAATCATAAGAATTTTAGATGTCCCCGTCTGCAGACTCCACTCACTGCCTCCATCCCACAGCCACTAGAAACAATAACCTGCAGGTCCAACACACACTCTGAAGCTCATCTCAGAGACGTGTTGTTGAGTTTGAGCTTATTGATTCACAATAAGCTTTTTATGCGCTGAGTGTTTAAAATCCCAAATACAGGTCTCACACGGACGACACAGCGTTCTGCAGCAGCAGGACCTGTTAGAGCGCCCAGAGGCCAGAGCACCACGGCACCCTGCAGGGTCAGGATCCCATTACAGGCAATAAAAATCAAGCATCAACGCTAACAATCGACGTCCAGAAGCTTCCCAACAACCTGCAGGATGTTAGAACCACACAAAGCGCACACAACACACAGCACACAGCACACAGCGAGAGCAGTGAGGGAGGAGAGGGAGGGGGGACCTGTTGGCTCAGGGGCCGATGACTTTTAAAATGTGACAGACAGACCGGGCCAGTATCACATGGAAGGAGAGTGTTTGTGTGAACTAACAGACTTATAGACTATGTAAGTGAAAGCCATTAACTAAGAAGTAAAGACAACATTTCATTTCAGTGGGAATTCTCAGGACAGACTGAGGTGTCATCAGGTAACTGGGATGTGTGGGGTGATGTGTTTGAATAATTTTGCAGGTCCTAGTTTGCCCACCCCTGAGCTGGAGTCTCCTCATCAGGGATGGACGGATGAGGAGTAGATGGGTGATGGAGGGTGCAGGGTGTCTCACGGGAACCAGGTGCCAGCTGCATCAGCACCGTGACAGATTCAGGGTGAGGCCTTCACGTGCACGCTGAAGTCACATGACTGGAAACGCTTCAGAGGTATTGTGTGTGGTCCAGATCACCACAGTAATGCGTTTCTCATTTAGCGACCATCTGGATGTAGAAGTAGTTTGAATAAACAGCTAAACTTCTATCTTTCTCATCTCAAACATTTACACACGTGTTTGCATAGATGATTTTCTGACGATCAGTCAAAACCTCCCAACTTCTGTTACCCCTCGTGTAATGGGTTCTATAACAAATGAAGAAGTCTCTTCTCATATTGGATGTTTTCGCAAACAGTTTACATTTCTGCTCGTAACTGGAAACAGTCTTTTACAAACCTCTGTTGAGTGGAGGTTTAAGCAACACAACTACTCGTTAGAGTGAGGGAAAAGATTGAGGTTTGGGTAGAAACAACTCTGGAAGTGGCATCCCTTGAAGTCACTACAGTGAAACATGGAAATAGCATATATCTTCTTGCCGATTGTCTCGTTCCACTTTGTGGAATATCTACAAATACAGCGCATTCCTTTTTGCTGGTGAGGATGAGCGTATGAAAAGCGCCTGATCGACTGTGTGTGTTGAAACAGAGTGAAGCCCCTCCCCCATGCGGGTCATGAACACGTGGACTCACCGTTACTGTGTTGACTGTGAGGGCCGGGGTGCTGCTGTCGTTCCCCGGCTGTTCGCTCTGCGTGTGTGTCGCCGTGTACAGGGCCAGGGCGTGCTCGGCCACCGTGCTCGGCCCTGTGTAGTCTGCGGGCGGGTGGGCGTGGGCGTGGGCGTGGGCCGTGGCGTACTCGGGGATGCCGTTCTGTGGTGGAGGGGGGTACTGGGCCGGAGGGAAAGGTTGGGCCATGGCTTCAGGGGGAGCTGGGGCCTCTTGGTTACCCTGCAGGGAGAGCGAGGGGAGGAACAGCAAAGCAACTGGTTAACATGGGTTGACTGGTTTACTGGTCTGAGTCGTGTAGGACATGAACATGCAGCATCACAGCACGCGGACGTCTGGATATGCTTTTGATAGTTCACTCTCAAACAGCCTTCAACCGTCATGAGACCGAAGCGCAAATGTTTTCATGAATATTATTATACATTCAGTCTATTTATATATTACATGGAGCAGGCTGAGTGTTACTGCCATGAGGATGTGGATGGAGCTGCCTCAGTGTTACTGCCATGAGGATGTGGATGGAGCTGCCTCAGTGTTTGTGTTACTGCCATGAGGATGTGGATGGAGCTGCCTCAGTGTTGTTGCCATGAGGATGTGGATGGAGCTGCCTCAGTGTGTGTGTTGTTGCCATGAGGATGTGGATGGAGCTGCCTCAGTGTGTGTGTTGTTGCCATGAGGATGTGGATGGAGCTGCCTCAGTGTTGTTGCCATGAGGATGTGGATGGAGCTGCCTCAGTGTTGTTGCCATGAGGATGTGGATGGAGCTGCCTCAGTGTTGTTGCCATGAGGATGTGGATGGAGCTGCCTCAGTGTTACTGCCATGAGGATGTGGATGGAGCTGCCTCAGTGTTACTGCCATGAGGATGTGGATGGAGCTGCCTCAGTGTTGTTGCCATGAGGATGTGGATGGAGCTGCCTCAGTGTTGTTGCCATGAGGATGTGGATGGAGCTGCCTCATCTCGAGGCGTCTGACACACGTCTCCTCACAGGGGCGTGCCTGACAATTCTGGTATATTTCTGAAATAATGTGACAATCCTTCCCTCCTACCCGAGGATGTGTGGAGCTGATGAGGTGATGCATGACGTGAGACCAGGATTATTTTCTTTCAAATATTTTTGAAGCATTTTTAACCATCCTCCACACTTTTCCCATGAACAACTGAGTGGAACTCCAATAGACTGGAAGCGTGTACCTTTACCTCAATCTTCTCATTATTCTTTGCCCCAAATGTGACCTTAAGGAAAGCGTCCAGGATGAACATCCCATAATAGCTAGTCCTTATACTGTCTGCTATCAAATAAAGGCAAAACTCAACCTTTAAAGTAACAAGATAAGAAACACCAGCAGGAATAGCAGCATATGAGTAATTGAAAATAACATGTTGCTTTACCATAAGTTCAAGAACAATGATTCAATTAATTTTAGTATTCAATAAAAAGGCCAGGAGCCATGCGGAGAACAGATGCACACACAGAAACCCTGCGTACGCCACGGCCCTCATGTAACCAGAGAAAGAGGAAGGCCTGTGCAGCTCAGGCATACTTCAGACCAGCACAGGTTCCAGGAGACGGACGTGTGATCAGAGGGAGAGTACGAGGTGACGGACAGTCAGAGGAAAATATTGTTGTTCGGCTTGTTTGACAAGCTATAATGTTCCTGTTAGTGACGTTTCCAATTGATCCGGAATCGTGCAGCAGATATTGGCGTGACTGACAGTGAAGCTGGACAGAGAAGTTGTCTGTGTGTGTATGTGTGTGTGTGTGTGTGTGTGTGTGTGTGTGTGTGTGTGTGAGACTGAGAGTGCGTAGTGTATCTCTTTCCTTGAATACCAGTTAGAATACCAGCTGAGGGATGTTGACACAGCGCCTCCACACCACCTGTCTGCCGTCAGTACACACACCCAAAGAGATAATCAGATGGAATGAAACACAACGCGTGCTTTTGTGCGTGCCGGAGAGGCCGTGAGGGCGTGTCCTTTGTACGTGGCATGAGAAGGATGTTGGCTTCATTTGAAGAACAGAAGTCTGTTTGATCACAACATAAACCACCTCACCCACGTGGAAACATCTCTCTGTGGTGAGATGACCACACAAGCAGTGGAACCGGGACGGAGCGACACACACACGCCAAAGGAAGCTAATGCATCCTCACAGAGATGAGAGGGATCCATTAACTGATTGAAATCCATGTTTTTAATAGAAGTTGACGTTCTCCTTCGCTGCTTCTCTCCTTTCAGTCCTCACTTGCTTCACTTGCTTCCTTCCCTATCCCTGCTAATGTGAGGATGATGCTCTTTCACCTTCTGCTTCGCATGCCGTCAGATAATCACTTCCTCCATCCGATGATGATGATGATGGTGATGAATCGTCTGACGCTCTGCTTTTCCTCCGCACTGCTCAAAATCTTTTTGGAAAGCGGCTTAAAATTTTTAGAAATCAATCAGAGCAACTTTTCGAGGTGGGCCGAGAGCCTGACCTTAGCTGTTTCCAATAGCGTATTGAAGTTGGCTATCCTTATGCATGGAGATTGATGGCGCCGAGCATATTAAAGCAGTTTGCCGATGGCTCAGCGACTTAGCGACGGCGCCGCTGGCAGAGAGTCATCGCCGACTCCCCAGGCAGAAGAGCGTTATGCTCAATTTAGGGTTTGCTTAGGCTCACTTCACACTCAAATGAAGAAAAATATAAATCTACAGCAGCAAACGAGTCAAGTCATCAATAACCAAACGGGACTTTGTTGTGCTTGTTAGAGTTGGATGCGAGTAATGCTTTTTTAAACGCTTTGTGATGTCCTAACAGCTGAAATGAGCGCTCTACTTATCCAGTACAAAGACACACATCCACTCAGATTTACAGCTGACAGCTGCATCAGCCGGCTAGTTTCTATTAAAGGCCTTCATCTCAGCTCGGTGTGGGAAAGTAGGATCTTTAAAATCACCTCTTCCTGTTTCAGGGGACCACATTTGAAGCGTTATATTTGAGAGCTAACTCAAGAGCTAACTTTTCTGGTTTTCAGATTCATTTCTACCTGATAAAACTGTTTTCATCAAATGTGTTTTATTTGTGATAACTATGACATCACTACGACCAAGTGAGACCAGTGAAGAAACAGCTGTTAAAACATATTCATACGGTTTCATGTTCTTATCCCCAAGTGGACCTCTCTCCACATCACATACACATTGGTATATTTTCGTTTTTCTATATATTATATCTATTATTTTATTGTCATTGTTGACATTAGGTGGTCACAAATTCACAATGCATTTTCTGCAATGAATTAAATAAAAATGAATAAAAGTCCAATGATCCGTACACACATCTGCTCCTCTCTTCAGCGTGGATCCTCTCTGCACTCACCAATATTATATATGTATATATATATATATATATATATATATATATATATATATATATATATATATATATATATATATATATATATATATATATATATAGCTAACAAGCCTCAGGTGGAGCCTGTCCTGACTGAGACATGCTGGTGCGGGATAGTCCTGACACCCCTTTGATTACCGTCCTGGGACGCCCTGAAAGCTTCAATAGATACACGTTAGGGAGTCTCTAAAATAACAAGACAAATATTTGTGAGTTGGAATTGTCCCTAAACAGTCTTTTAAAAGCTTCTTAATGGCCAGTTTTTATTATTCAAACTGTAAAACATTTATTTACGAGCATGAATGAGTGCGAGAGACGATCTTTTTTCCCGCCGTAAATGACAAGTCTCTTACAATTTTCCAATTTGCCGGAATTCCAATGACAGGAATAAAGAAAGCAATAAATCGTTTCCTAACAACTGGTGTGTTAAAACGTCGTGCTTACGCCTGTCGGGACGCTACGGCAGGATTCTGCTTCCTCGTCTCTTCTCCAAACCAGAGGAACAGATGTGGCCTCGGTAAATAATGTGTAAATGACTGGGAGCGCTGCTCTGAGCTAAACATGGCTGGAAAATGAAATATTGCTGCTGAGTTTTCAAAACAGGATGCGTGTCAGAAAGCAACTGCATGTCTCTCATGTTCAGAGAAAGAAAAAACACAGAATATAACCACATAAGGAAAACATGAGCTGTTCTACACTTTGGTTATCGTTTCTAGCTAGAACAGTTTGTAAAAAACTAAAATAAAACAAATGCGATATATATATATATATATATATATATATATATATATATATATATATATATATATATATATATATGTATATATATATATATATATATATATATATATATATATATATATATATATATATATATACACATATATATCTATATATATATAATTTTTTAAGTTCCATGTATTACAAAAACTGCAGCTTCCATGAATTGGTTCCAGTGCAGCAGTTTTTGAAGTGTACATCATCTCCATCTCTCGTCTCTATGGCATCCACAGCAGATCTGCTGCTTCCAGCTCTTTAGCTTTAATGGCTGCCGTCTGAGGAGCGTCTCCATTGTTCAGAGCTCGCTCCCACCTCATGGCGCACTTCAAGCTGACAGCAGAAACACTATGACGTTGTTTTTTAAATTCCATCCTCATCTGGACAAACGGAGCGAGCCTCATCTCGGGCTGTTATGTTGTGGAGGCTTTCTGACTTTGGGAACTCAGAAGGTGTGTATTTACAGCGGCTCTCTCTCCACCGGGTCGCGCCCCGCTTCTCTTTGTTAATCTCAGAGTCCGTGCCGGGTGGAGTCGCGGCCCGGGGCGAGTCTCGGTTCACTAAAACAAGGAGCCTCATCGATAGGCCTCCCTGCCTGCAGCATCGATAAAGACCTGCGCTGATAGATGGCCCCACCTGGTCAATGCACACACTGGAGACAAGCCCCCCCCCACACACACACATACACACACACACACACACCAGCGAGCCATGAACAAAGACAGTCAAGTTAAATAATGGCAGCTGGCTGTGTGGAGTGGGAGCTGCAGGGGAAGTGCTTTACCTGGAGCTTTTGTTTTAATATGCCTAAATCATGAGCTGGTGTGTGATACATCTCCCTGTATGTAGGCGTGCACGCACTCGCTCACACACACACACACACACACACACACACACACACACACACACACACATGCTCACACGCTAAGCTGGAGACGGCTCTGCCCTGCTGGGGTTTAAGGCAGAAATGAGTGAGGAGGAAAAGAGGCTGAGGGAAGAAGAGAGTTAGAGAGAGCCAGAGGCAGAGAGAGAGAGAGAGAGAGAGAGAGAGAGAGAGAGAGAGAGAGAGAGAGAGAGAGAGAGAGAGAGAGAGAGAGAGTTAAAGTCAGTGAACTTCCATCATCCATCAAAGTGACTGAGGCGCTGACACACTGAGACATCCCCAGATCCTTGTCGACAAATTGCGCTGGTAAATGATTTCTCCTATCAGCTAAATCATACTATCCATCCCTCTCTCCTCCATCCTTCCATCTATCTCTCTGCATCATCCCCCGCCTTTCTCTCTCTCTCTCTCTCTCTCTCTCTCTCTCTCTCTCTCTCTCTCTCTCTCTCTCAATCCCCCGTCTTTTCCTCATTGAGTTTATTTCCCTTCAGCTCAGTGAAGCACAATGCTTGATGTCTGATGGACTCCGACTCTATATGTACATTAGGTACATGTATGCTGCACTCTCTCTTTCACACACACACACACACACACACACACACACACACACACACACACACACACACACACACACACACACACACACACACACACACACACACACACAGTAGGATGGCATTACTTGCCTGTTAAGTCAAGCCACCATTGATGGAAAAATAATTTGCAAAAGATATGGTTATTGAAATGTTACTCCCTCTGATATCATATATTACCCAGCAATGACCGCTTGTCAGTGCTGGGATTAAAAAAATAATAATTAAATGATAACATAGTTTTAACTTTTTGATTAGGTAGTTAGGTTTAGGAAACATAACCACTGAGTTATGCTAAGGAAAGAAGTTGTTTGCGTGAACTCGACTGACACGGGACTAACAGGACTAACGGGACTAACAGAACTAACGGGACTAACGGGACTAACAGAACTAACGGGACTAACGGGACTAACAGAACTAACGGGACTAACAGAACTAACGGGACTAACGGGACTAACGGAACTAACGGGACTAACGGGACTAACGGGACTAACGGGACTAACGGAACTAACGGAACTAACGGGACTAACGGAACTAACGGGACTAACGGGACTAACGGAACTAACGGGACTAACGGGACTAACGGGACTAACGGAACTAACGGGACTAACGGGACTAACGGGACTAACGGAACTGACGGGACTAACGGGACTAACAGAACTAACGGGACTAACGGGACTAACGGGACTAACGAGACTAACGAGACTAACGGGACTAACGGGACTAACGGGACTAACGACACTAACGGGACTGACGGGACTGACGGGACTAACGGGACTAACGGGACTAACGAGACTAACGGGATTAACGGGACTAACGGGACTAACGGGACTAACGAGACTAACGGGATTAACGGGATTAACGGGACTGATGGGACTAACGGGACTAACGGGACTAACGAGACTAACGGGATTAACGGAACTGACGGGACTAACGGGACTAACGGAACTAACGGGACTAACGGGACTAACGGGACTAACGAGACTAACGAGACTAACGGGACTAACGGGACTAACGGGACTAACGGGACTAACGACACTAACGGGACTGACGGGACTAACGGGACTAACGGGACTAACGAGACTAACGGGATTAACGGGACTAACGGGACTAACGGGACTAACGAGACTAACGAGACTAACGGGATTAACGGGACTAACGGGACTAACGGGACTAACGGGATTAACGGGACTAACACGACTAACGGGACTAACGGGACTAACGGGACTAACGAGTCCTCTGTCAGAATGAGTCATGCTGTGTTTTGTCCGTCAGAAGCGAGTGAAGCATCTTTAAGTCAACACGAGCTTTATGTCGCAGTGGTTGCTCTGGAAACAGCAGACACCGTTTTCTTTATGATTAAATAATCTGAGGTGTTATTTCTGTTCGTGGGCCTAGAAGAACCTTCACTGTACGAGGTGTCTTCATGCTGATGACACCCCCACCCTCCTCCATCCTCATCCTCTGCTCTACACCTTCTCCATCGCAGCTCATCCTGCTGAAGGTTCATTTCCTGCAGGCGGTCGGAGAAGATCTGCATTTCTGGCAAAGGCAGCCGATGAACCAAAGCAAGAGCCGATGGGACCGCACCTCCGACAAGATAATTCAATGTAGTACGGAGGAATGCGGGAGGCCGGGGGTTTTATGGGGAATGTGGTCTTAATGAATACAATTAAAAAGGCGCTGTACGCCGATGGTACGAGGGAGAAACCTCCACACTGCAGCAACACAGATCCATTCTCTAAATGCTCCATCAGACACTTTTATCGGCAGAATAAATGAGTCCCATCATGTTAGAAGTGTTAGTGTGTCCACATTCAGTATCTACTCTATGACTGAGAGGAAGAAAGACCTTTTGGATGAGCTGATCCGAGGTGCTCTGAGCAGAAGAAGCCAACATGTTGAGGGGAACAAAGGGCTAATTTACAGATGGATGTTAATGTGTGTCAGTGTGAGAGAGGATTACAGAGAAAACTACAGGTTCATTCATTTCAGGGTAATTAAAAAGTTCACACACTCTCTCTCTCTCTCTCACACACACACACACACACACACACACACACACACACACACACATGATTGCACAGCAGGAGTGCGTCTAATATTGATTCCCTTCTCTTCAGCTATTTTCCAAAGTAGCCTGGGGCTTCTCTCCACCCCTACTAACCATTACCCGAGCTTTCTGCTGGGCAGGGGTGCTTCAAAACCCCCTCCGCCTTCACCCCTGGAGCTACACCGCCCCGTGTGTGTCTGTGTGTGTGTGCAGGGTGTGATACATTGTAATGATCTGAGAGTAAGAGCTGGAGACGTGATACAGAATGCACTGAAGTCCAAATGAAGCCCAGAACTCACTTAAGTTGATCACACACCCTTACATGCACTCTGTGTGTGTGTGTGTGTGTGTGTGTGTGTGTGTGTGTGTGTGTGTGTGTGTGTGTGTGAGTGTGAGTGTTGCGGCGGGTGTGACACTGTCTGGATTCTTTACACTCCCATCACCACAGCTTTATTGTTCCAGGTTGACAGAGACAACTAATGAAGATTGGGGCCGAGAGCCACTGAGGCCGATCAGCCAGCGACTCACACACACACACACACACACACACACACACACACAGACACACACACACACACACACACACACACACACACACACACACACACATCACTACCAAAAGGAAAGCCTTGTCATACAACCTCTCGGCATCAAAGGGTCTTTTTTGTCGAATGCATAAGAAAGCACATGCGTTCTCAGGCAGACTGCAGTCTTTTGGCTTATGCAGCTTTTTTTGGCCAGACTGTGTAAACATGCCAGAAACTTGCTGCTTTAGGGGGCGATTAATATTGATGTGCACTGCAGACATCAGACAAGAAAGAGGACAGAGGGAACGGAGGAGATGGAGGGAGAGAAAGAAAGGAGAGGCAGCACTCTCCCGGAACTCTGCAGAGCTGCTGTCAGTAAACAGAAAGTAACATCGTTGGCCGAGCTGGATTTCACTTTAATTAGGTTTAACGTGTCGTCTCACCTAGAGCGCCGAGCAGGTGGAAATGAAGACTTGCAATTACAGAAAAAAGAGGAGAAGACAAATGTTTCTTTCCTTTAGCGTGAGGCTCTAGCTGAAGTCTTGTTCATGCACGCAGCCCTCCATGGGGAGTCAGTGTGGTCCACCTCGGACATGCAGGATGTGATGCAGTCGGATGTATTTGTTATTATGTGTTGAGGTCAATGCAGGTGCAAAGACACACAACTCAGTGCTGTCAGCAGGAGACGGGACGAGCCAGACCTCATCTGTGCCCACTGATCTGATCTCAGCTATCAATGACTTCTGTGCAGAAGATGAAGACGGAGCATCACGTCACCGTTCAGATGCCTTGTCGGTTTTACACACCGACAAGAATGCAAGTCCTGAGGAATAATACAGCATGTCAGCAGCAGGAGAGCAGTGAGGACAGTGAGCACACCTGGGCCTCAACCAGGGTCTCCTGGGTGATGGTCCTGTGTTTGTTTGGCCCATCCTCTCCCTCCTGCCTGTGGACTTTCTGGATTGTTGTACTTGTTATCGTCTCGCAGACGTCGACATTCAACACATCTCATATTTACAGTGCGGTGCCAACATCTTCTCCTCATCCTTCATTCCTTCATCCTCATCCCTCTCTCCTGTCGTCTCCACGTGTCCACACAGGACACCACGGAGGCTGCAGAGGTCTGGAAGCGCTTCATGTCAGAGGTAACAGGGCTTTGTCTTGTCCTCATCTGCTCACAAACCATCTTGAGCGTCACAAAGCGTAGGAAGCAGCAGATCAGTGAGATTGTGAGTGGCCTCGTACCAGAGGGACCAGGACATGGCCTGAGTGTGAGGGCTGGATCCGTTCAAGAGGAGCACATGTTTCATGAGATAGAAATGACTGGAAATACGGAAACAATTTGTAAAACAGTGCCATTATGGACTTCAGCGGCCTGCGGTTCTACATCCTTGAACCATATTTAATCTTCATGAGGCTCTGGAGAAACAAATGTTTAAACTCAACTAACAAGACCACCAACAAAAAACAAGAAACGATGCAGGTGAAGCTCAGCTCGTCACCGTCGGCTCGGCTTCGTCTCATTCCTTTTCTAGCCGTGGCAATGGCCTTTTAATAATGTTTATTAAGTAGTGCTGTCTGCTCTCCCATCAGCCTGACTATTATTTAATTCGGGCGCCATTAGACCGTCCTGTTTTCACAAGAATGCGTCCTTCCCAGGAGACGCCGGCTGCACCAACATCGCCATCGATACGTCTGACGGCCGCGATAAATCGCCTCGACAACAGCAGCCGGAGGAAAAGTTCCAGTTACCTGTGCACACACACACACGCACACACACACACACACACACACACACACACACACACACCACTCATATATTACCAAGCTAAGCACGCCCCACTGGTCATATAATCATTAGATAACATTACATCTAAAATATACTGTCATAATATATTGTGCGGCGTGGAATAGCCTCCATCTGTTCAGCGGCATAATACAGTCATGAAGTTAAACCCTCCCCTGCTAAATATACGCTAATTCTCTATTTGCTTTAATTACGGGGGAATGTGCAAGCTGCCTACGCAGAGAAGAAAGCAGAAGACGGATGAAACGGGAGCAGCACAGGTCGCCGAGGACGAAACAAACACAATATGTACTATTCCAGTGTGACTAACTAAATATTAGCCCCCCCCCCCCAGCCCCCACACACACACACACACACATGCGCACATACACGCACACACACACACACACACACACACACACACACACACACACACACACACTGCTTTAACTCTGCATCATCATCATGATCATCATCATCAACATGAGAGCGGCCACGGCTGAGCCAACCCGCTGCCTTTACCCCGAGAGTACTTTCCTACTATGAATACCAGTGTGTGTGACAGTGACCCAGTCCCCGTGAGTGAGTTATGCATGAGTGTGAGACACACACACACACACACACACACACACACAACTCTGACAGAGAGGCAGCGGAATCTAATTTAACACTCGGCTGAGCAGAGATTGGCCGACACTCCCAGTCCCTCACCGGCCAAGCAGGGACACTCCACGACCCAACTCCTGTGTGTGTGTGTGTGTGTGTGTGTGTGTGTGTGTGTGTGTGTGTGTGTGTGTGTGTGTGCGAGGATAGCTGTAGAACAAGAAAGCCAGCAAGTGAGGGAATGAGAAAGAGGGAGCGGGCGAGGGAGGAATCATGTTCATGGAGGAGTGGAGCGGGCGGCTGCTTAGGATTCAGAGAGTGTCGCAGGTCCTCTGGCAGCCGGCTCCCTCCAGGCCTGCTACATGATATTCACTAACCCCCGTAACAATGGCAAACATATGTAAATCGGCCTGTGTGCCCGATTCAATCAGACCCCGGCACAAAGCCACCAACACCGCCGGCACACCCGACGGAAGAAGGCGCCTACAGGGCAGACACACACTCACAAAGATGGAGGGGAGCTTTTGAGTGTGTGTCAGTAGAGTCACACAGGCCTCTCTGGAAACGCCTGTGGTGCGGCGTCTTACAATAGGGTTTCAACTAGTTTGAAAATCAAGGAATGTGACTGGCAGGTAGTGTCATTTCTTCCGTGATTCAGGTTTTCCCAAATCATTTCACAAACATCCAGGATGAAAGAGACATGTTCTGATCTGTGTGCAGCGATTTGCTTTCTTCATTCCTCCACCGACAGAACAAGCCGTGTGGAGGAATCAAAGGAATCAGGATTTCTTTGGATCATTCTTATGAACACATATTGCTCAGCAGGCTGCTAGCATAGGCTGATGCTAGTGCCGGGGGCCTGAACAGCTGGGAGGAGGAGCTTCTAGGAGAAACTAGTGTCCAACTCCGTGATCGAGCGCCTCTAAGCCACGGACTGATGAGATGTAGTGTCGGTGACGTCGCCTCTAGGTTTTCTGCAGAGCAGGCATGAAGCTCTAAGTGCCGTCTTGGCACTGCCGGTCTGCCTCCCAGTTAATCCAAAAATAGGCGGCCTGAGACGGCACCCGCCTGTCACTCAAAGCTGCCACGCCCTTAATCATGCCCCCCGTTCAGTCTTCATGGGGGAAGATCCCCGAATGCGAGCTGTAAAGAATGGAACAGCTTCTTTTTATAGCGCTCACATCTGCAGGTACTCTCAGCCTCATCGTTGACTAGTTTACCCAGAAGGCTCAGGGAGGCGCGGCTATAGAAGACATGAAGAACAATACGCAGTGATCACTTCTGTAACGACGCCTCCACACCGGGAACGACGGCATGCTCGTGTCCAGGAAAGAGGACTCAATAATGTAGCAGATAAACAACTTGTTACAATAGACAGCTTCCACACACAGACACACACACACACACACACACACACACACACACACACACACACACACACACTGACCCTGTATGTCTGGGATCTCATTATGAGGAGGCGGTGGGATCAGCGGGCCCTAAGTGCATCATGATCAGAGATAACGGCAGCTGGATAACTACTAGCAATCTACAGCTTCCCTTCGGGACCCGAGCGGCGCTCATCAGCCCTCATGAGCCACCGCTGCCGTCTCCTGAACAACCGGCCTCGTTCTGTGAGCACCTCGGTGTGTGTGCTCAGGTAAATTGAAACGCGACCGTTATTTGTTTGCATTGGGATTCTATTTTATTCCTCCGCCTGCGCTTTAATAAGGGAAGAAGCCTCGGGGGCATCGGACCGCGGGATCAGCTCTCCGGATCGCATCAGCTGACCCGCCACACGGCTGCATACATACTGTATTGACTATCAGCCACGGCCACTGAAAACCATTAGGCTAAATGACTCTAACCTGGCTGAGGAGATGAAATGAGACTCAGATGAGAGGGCAGGGTATCGATAGAGAACAATCGGGGCGCCGCTGATACAGTTAAGAAGAGAGCGAGGGGAGGAATCCAGCCCTCTGAATTGCAAATGTTCAATCGAAGGCGGATAAAGCACAAGGAGGAGCTAATCTGGGTTTTCACTTGAATGAGTGAGATAAGCCGTGGATCTCTCACACAGACAGTAACGACGGGCCGCCAGCGACCACCATGTTCTGCCATGGAGTGCGTTTCTCACCACGCCCGTCTGGCTGCTCCTGCCTCTTGACCCGTCGGCTTCTCGTGTGTGATCCGGTCACGTGTTCCTATGCAGCGAGCCGTCTGAAAGCTGCTCCCAGCCGCAGGCGCTTTGGCTGGCAACAAGCTGGGAAGAGTTCTCCCGGGCGTTGCTGCTCAGGGAGTCTCACTTGAAACACTCCAAAAAAAAAATCACATGGAGCTGTGGGTCACTGAGTTTTGGCAAACTTCATGAAATGTGTGGAAGCCTGTCTTTGTGTGAACACATTTGTGCGGGTCAGCTGCCCACACCCTCACATTCACTTCTGTATGTCATTAAATCCCCACCTGTATGGATTTGGACTATAACCTGAGTTTACGTGAGCTGATGCATAAAACATCAGTGTAACATTTTCATGACCTTATAGAAATAACAAGAGCCTCACATGGAGTGAGGAGCACATCCCCTCATACACATCGAATATGATCAAAACAGCTGATCTCCGGCGCAGGGGGGAGCAAAACGACCCACTTGAGCTTCCATAACCACTGCTCCTCCTGGTGGTGACATCAGGTATCGCCACTCGTTGACACGTAGCGTTCTGAGGGGCGTTACGAGGCCTGGACTTCATCCAGGGAGATTTAAATCCAGACCAGCACCCAGCGGAGGTCTGCCAAGGATCAGCTTGGGCCTTGTCATGGACCTGATTATGATTGTTAGGAATGATTGATAAAACTATATGAATAAGTTCTGGGAATTCGTAGCTCTACAAAATAGTTTGCTGGTATTAGCGAAATGAAAAACGTATTTTGTCCCGCTTTGTGCTTCTCGTCCAGGAGGACTTGAGGTGTGCAGTTGTTGCAGCTGGCTTATAGACCTCTTCAGCTAAATGTTTGATGATTTAAGACTGCTTCATTGTAAAAGGAACCGGGGCAGAGTGATAACAACACTACATTATTCATACGGGCCCTCCATCACGGCACGCTTTCTGTCTGAGGCAGACAGAGTCGGCGAGACAGAGGAAGAGACACAAGAGAGACAGGAGAGAGAGAGAGAGAGAGAGAGAGAGAGAGAGAGAGAGAGAGAGAGAGAGAGACTGGAGGAGAGAGACGGACAGGGACAGCGTTCCTCTTGGACTTACAAATGAACAATCGATGCAGAAATTAAACACATCAAAGTCACGACCCAAACTGAACTCGGCACAGATCTGAAGGAGTGTTCTGTCATTTGGTTTCTAAATGACATCAGAATATGGAAATAGGTAAACATTAAATTCCCATATTTGTGAACCATATTTGCTTCAAGGGGGACTTCATTACCCATAATTCCTGTCTGGTTAGTAAACTGTCTCCACTGAAGTGACTGAATAAATCCAATCTGTCGCATCGGTCTCCTTACGTTCTGCTTTATTTTATCCTCCACGGTTTGTTTGAAGGCGAAGCGACCCCAGAGGAATGCTAATGCTATGCTCTGGCTCCTGGAGGTGTGAGTACAGGCAACTGTTTGCTAACAAGTTGCTATCGGCTTCATAAAGGGATTTGAGTGAAAAATTGGCTTTGGGCATAAAATTCTCCGAAATGTGTTGACAATCACAAATGACGTCCAACAAAAGTGTAAAACTATACAATGAAGAATATATATTTTCGGCCACTGCAAGCATAATGGTTTGATGGGGATGGAGTCTCAATAACTGAGTCCATACCATCTCAGTGATCTGTTAGCGGCGGATCAGAAGGATAGCTGGGCGGCTAACAAGAGGCTCGGCCTGCCGCAGCTGAATGGAGCAGAGCAAAGCGATGCCCTCTCTGCCTGATGAGACTTCTATAATTGGATGTACCGGCCCGCATCTGTGTTCCACCCTGTGGTTCCCACCAATCCATGTGCTTGATCAATGGGCCTGCCCCGCGGGGTGCTGCTGGATATGCTAATCGATGGCCAACCTGGGCGCAAGGAGAGAGGGGATAGGCATGCAAATGAGGGGATCCGAGCCGGACTGCCACATGGGAACCTGAGACCTGATCAATTTATCGATGGCCAAATTTGGTCTCGTTCTTTCCTGAAGGCCATGATAATTGGGCTGGGTCGGCTTGAATTAAATGGATTTTAGTTAAGAGCGAGCATGAGAGAGTAAGACGTCACAGCTGGACCAAACAGAAGGAATCTGTGACTGCATCCACTCTGCTGCCGTCCACACGGCGCTGTGATGCCAACATCACATGACTGTTCACGTACACTGGGTGTACGGGGGCCGCAGGAAACAGGAAGTAGATTGAAAAACAAATACAAGTATTTTTCTCTTTCAAACCAGCATTTCTAAACGGGGAATTAGATTTTCGACAATCAAACAGACTCAATGTGTTGTTGATGAATCGTGAATGAACGTCCTGTTGCTGCATGTTCTGATGAGGAGAGAAGATGGTGCAAAGGAAGCATCCATGCAGTCAGGACAGGCACATACAGAACACAGGAAAACACTTACAGGAACACACACACACACACACACACACACACACACACACACACACACACACACACACAGTGCAAAAGGTCTCTTACTGCATCACACAAGTGATGGCAGGTACCTGGCACAGTAAATAAAAATACAATTTCCCAAAGTCCTGCAGCCCCCCCGTCCCCGTCACTGCCCCCCCCCCCCCCCCCCCACCACCCACCCCCTTCACACACACACACACACACCTCACCCCTTCATCTACCCATTGCTCAATTCCTTCAGAATGGCCCTATAGTTTCCTGTAATAAAGGGGGAGTGAGATGCCTATTTAATCTCCATGCCATTCCCTGGTCCGCTCCCCAAAGCCAGCCTGTCACACACACCGTGTTTTATTACACACACTGGAGAAGGGTTGGAGAGTGAAGGGAGGAAGACGGGAAATGAAATAACACAAGCAGCGAAAGTCAAGGTCTACAACAGCCCCTTCTCTGATGATCACTCTGCATTAACGTGTTTTTCTGATGTATTTGTATTGGAGCGTCGGCTCAGATCTCTGATGGCGGAACGGGCACACCGGAGACTTCTGCTTTTCTTTGTCCCGTGCCGTTTCCTCCTGGGTCCCACCCCACTTTCCCTGATTCATGAAATAAAATGTGTTCTTTCCTTTTAGTTTCCACAAAGTCTTCTTTCAAAGTCTCCAGAATGCTGGAAACAAAGCGTCTGAAATGCTCCCTGTGTTAAAGTCTGAGGCCGGCATCCCAGGATGCCTTTGGGGAGGCTGTCTGGGCCCGAGACAGTGATGCACAGGACTGTGGTTCCTCCGATGGGTTCTGAATAGCATGCACAAGCACTCAAATGTTTTCCATCACCACGAGTACGTGTGCACTTGTTTAAAGCCCCCCTGTGTCGAGTTGGGAACGGTTTGATTGTGGATGATTGAAACTGATGCAGATGGCCGGTTTGAGGTGGCTGGAGAATGAAACGGCTCCACACAGAGATGCAGCATTTCCCACCACTGTCTTCTCCAACACGGCCACGAGACGACACCAACAGGAGGCTTCTTCTGATTCTACAAGCAGCTCTACCGCCACCTCGATAGCACATGAAATATAGAGGTTTAATCTTTCTGATTTCTCTGATATTACTGCTCGTGAATTCCATTTGATGAAACTTCTGGTCATTTTGTTGGGTCTACCTCTGAAGGACAACTTGAGCACAGTCAAGCACCTGAAAGCACCCTCTGGGAGCCTTGACCCACAGGGGAATTCCCTAAAAAGCTCCTTCAGCCCAGGACGGAGAGGCGAGCTGCTGGTGAGCGTCATGTACGCCACGTTTCATACTGCAGATACAACGTGTCTGTGGCACCGAGGGACTCGGGTCAAGTGTGCACCTGGACGCATTCTGGATGGAACCAAAAAACAAACCTCTCAGCCATGTTTGCTCACTTTAGCTCTTCCATCACGGTTGGTATGCTTCCCGTCACCCTTTAAACATCCCCAAATATTTCATCGCCCCTTAGCACCTGGGGACCTATTCCTGGCCTCCCTCCATCCCTCTTCCTGTCTGTCTGCACCCCCATCCGTCGTCCACTTGTTCTTGTGCTGCGCGGCTGCCATGTCCCTGTCTGCCTGCCCTGACTAATGGGTACAGAGCGCCCCAAAGTGCCCCGGAGTGCCCTTTTTGCATTCCACCCATGGATATTACCAGCACACACCCACCGACATCCTAAGATGCTCGTCTACTCAGGAATTCCTGAGGGTGAAGGTGGCTTCCCACCTGCTGAATATCTTGCATAATGTGTTTTGAATAATGCAAATGCTTGAGCCGGCAGACATCGGGTACAGCATGTTTCTCTTTCCAAAAAGAGGACAATTTCAGGGTCACATGCTTAAGTGGCTATGTACTATTCATGTAGAAGAGGAATGGGGTGGAAGTCTCAGATGAGTGGAGGCATACTGTACATTCCAGCTCATCTTACATTTGTTTTACTGCTATGACCATTAATTCGGGGTGACTTTGGTATTTTTCCACCTGGCCCACTCTTTCCCCAAATCCCTCGAGTCCAGATCCGGGGACTAATTTTCACTGTACACGTATATAACTAACACTCATGTATATACATTATTATATATGTTACATACATATATTTTGCACTCTATTTACATTTAATTTGATCTAACCCCCTGAATACACTGCATTTAATTTAATTTCCGTTTGCATTTAATTTAATCTCTGAATACACCGCAGTTATTTATTATGTATATGTTTCTGTGCATATGTATACATGTATGTATGTAGACCACAGGTATATGTATGTATATATATATATATATATATATATATATATATATATATATATATATATATATATATATATATATATATATATATATGTATATATATATATGTATATATTCATTTCATTTGCTTACATATATATATTTATTTATTATTTTTGTATATATCTGTTATCCCTGTTCCTGTTATTATTTATTTGATTTGATTTGTGTGTTTAGCTTAGTTTATTTCATTGGATGTCTGTAAGTGTGGGATGCTGCAACTATGACAAAAAAAATTCTCCTTGGAGATTAATAAAGTACTTTTCATTCATTCATTCATTCATGTCCTCGTGTCTGATGGCTGCATCCCAGTTTACCTGGTCGGCATGGAGGGAGGACGCTGCCGCCGGCAGCTGCTAAAGCTGCTGTCGTGTAGCCGCTCGGGCGTCTCCTCACGTGCTTCACTAAAAGACTGAGCCTCCAGTGGCCACTGGAGGCTCAGATTGCCATACGTGTCTCTACATTTTGGACCAACCATATGCTTTCTACGAGCTTCAGGAATAAATGGTTGAGTCGACTGAAAAAGCTAAATGCTACGCCGCTAAGTCCAGATAACATTTGAAGAAGCAACACAACACTATTAGTGCACAAATATAGCTTGTTTCTTTGAGCAAAAAGTAAATATGCTGTTTGGGTTTACTCGTTGTCCCAGTGACAGCTACAGTAACGCCAGAGAAACATCCTGTTTCAAACACACTGCTACTGCTCATGTGACACATGTCCATTATGCAGGGCCCATCTTGTTGTTTACCCATTACAGTGTGTGTCTGCCTTGCCTATTATCATTTATCTTCATAGGAAGGGTAACTCCCAGGGCACCAAACCGCAGCTGCATATTTAAAATTGGACAAAAGTGAACATAATGTGTCCATACAACCAATATTTTTGAATTGATTTAGCTCCCGCTGCGCCCTGACTCTACTGACTGTGGCCGTTGTGTTTCCTGTGACAGTGACTCAGAATGCAGAGGAAGAAAAACACTTAGTACTGGCAAGATGTTTCATTTCCTGACAGTAAAGTGTCCGCGTACCTCTGGACACGGACAGTCACAGCATGTGGCAGCAGTGTGAGGAGAATCGGGCTGGCCTTTTTAAAATGCATTTTTTCTTATGAACTGATCTTCTCCCGTCCAGCCTCCTTATCTGCAAGCTCCGCCCCCACTCAGAGCGGAGATTAGTCCCTAAGCGCCACTTCAAATCTCTCCTCCATCCTCTCTGGCCTTTGTGATTTCTCGAGACTGTTATCACACTGAGGGCTGAACAAGACCAGAGGCAGGCCGCGCTTTCTATCTGAACTCCCACAAACTCACCCACTTCTTATCTGAAGCCCGGAAGAAGACTGGAGTCTGAGAGAGGAAAGGAGGGAAAACAGAGAGGCAGCCGGTGGTGAAGCGCATTCAGACATGGACCTCGTTACGGCAGTATGACGGCGTGGAGCGGGAGTCTGATGTCCAAATAATCCAACAAGAAGCCAACTGATTATGATTATGAGAAAAACAACATTCTTCACCCATTTAACACCCTCATGCTTTGTGTATGTATCTATGTATGTATATGTGGATGTATTCTCTTCTTTTATATATATATATATATATATATATATATATATATATATATATATATATATATATATATATATATATACACACACACACACACACTGTATATTTTTATTATTATTATTATTTTTTTAAATCCTTCTGTGGACAGGTGTGTGAGATTAGCATTCGCTAAATATACAAGTCTGAACTGGACTTCTGAACTGGACTTCTGAACTGGACTTCTGAACTGGACTTCTGAACTGGACTTCTGAACTGGACTTCTGAACTGGACTTGGTTCCCTTCACACGGACCAGAGCAGTTAACGGTGAAATGAGAAATGTTTTAGAAACATTTTATAAAAATGGTTAAAATGATCTTTGCACGTCAACAACAATACATAAATGTAATGCGTAGAGAGCCCTCCTCTCTCTGATCACCTCCACCTGGACTCACTGCAGCAGGACAGCCAGCCAACGGCACAAATTACATCCACCTATTAAATATGATAACTTCAATTAATCGTTCATTTTTCCGAGTACTTCGAGTGCCCTGGAATGTGGGGTGTGTATGCTTTCAATTGCTGCTAATGTCCAAATACTTGTGGAGCGGCTGCACATGCTGACACACAGAGAAACACAAAGAGACACACACTGGAGTGTAACACACTCCGTCAGTGCCCAGAAAGGCTAGAAGGTCACACTTTAATTGAGTGTGCATGTTGCAGTGTGTGCAGTCTTTGTGTGTGTGTGTGTGTTTGTGCGCGTGTGTGTAGGTCTGTGTGTGTGTGTGTGTGTGCGTGTGTGTGTGTGTTGGGGGGCTGCCTATCACTACGGGCCTAATAGGACTCCAGTCTCAGGAGTGCTGACATGGCAGGAAGAGGCTGAGAGAAGAGCTTTTCATTTTCATTCACACTAATATCACACACTCCTCTCTTTGTATATATTGTACAGCATGCTCATGTATTTATGTGTGTGTGTGTGTGTGTGTGTGTGTGTGTGTGTGTGTGTGTGTGTGTGTGTGCTTGTGGGGCCTGTGGAACAGTCTCTATCTTCTCAAATCACAGCTTTCTAATGAGAAATGAGACCGTCCCCCCTCCTCTCCTTTTTCATCCATCTCTCTTCTTTTTCTTCCCTCACCAGCTCATGATTCATCATGTCAGATGTTAATATCCCTAAAGGTCATACCGAGTCATAAAAGAGGAAATATGCTTTGTTAAACTTTTTCCGCTGCGTTTTCCTCGTCGTATTCCCCCCTCCCTCCTGCTAACCTTATCACATTGGTGTGTGTGTGTGTGTGTGTGTGTGTGTGTGTGTGTGTGTGTGCGTGTGTGTGTGTGTGTGTGTGTGAGGGGGGGTGCGGTGACCCGGGCTACTGTTACCACAGCGATCTTTAGAGGATGATTGATAACAACAATAACAGGAGCTGGCGGTCGGCGCAGCTTTGAAAAGGAAGTGCTGCATATTTGCACCATCTCACACACACACATACACACACACACACACACACACACACACACACACACACACACACACACACACACACACACAAGCTAGTGAGAATGAGAGGATGGATGGATAAATGAAATGAAAAAAGAGGAATAGTTCATCTTCCAATGAATTAGTGACGTCCTGCGTGAGAGCGATGCAGCAACGTGGAAACAAAGTGAACTTCTGCCACGCGGCGCTTGACAAGTTGCGGTGTGACAACTCAGGGACTGGTTGAGCAACGCGCGACATGGTGACAGCGTCCTGAAGGCCCACAGCAGATCCAACAGGAAGTAAAACGTTTACGTCTCCGCCTCACAGCTGGGACGATCCGTCTCCTCCCTCGGACCAGAGCAGCATCTCGCCCAAAAGTCCCTGAATGCACCAGGTCAACAGGTCAACAGGTCAACAGGTCAAGTGGGGCTGCTGCACATTCACACGCAAACCACTGTCCAGCATGCATCCATTTCAACGGGGTAACTGCCCCAACACAGCTGCTCTCCGCTCGCTCATCTCCACCATCCGGTTCGGCCCGTCTGAGATGGAACCAGGAACAATAACTTTACAGAGTCAGCGGTTTCTAAATCGAGGAGATCAATATGAATCCCACCAGGGGCGTGTCCCATACATGTGTGCATAGCAGCCTCCAGCTCGCGTGGAGATTCAGAGGAATGGGGGCGGTGCTACGCGCCGCGCATCGGGCCGGGCTGTGCACGCCGCTCTTCACATGAACACACTTTTTCTTGTCTCGACTCCAAACGGATTCCAGGGAACATCAAACACACGGAGCCGTGCGGCTTCACGCGGCGCTCGTCCAGCTGAGCGCTGCACCTCAAGAGCCCGAGGCTCGGCCTGCATTTGTAGATTTTAGCTCAGGAACAGCGCCGCGGCCATATTCATCACACATTTATAGATGTAAGGCGTTACCATGTAGATTCATATTCCATGCAACGGGTTATGGCTCTTAAATATGAAGAGGACGGGGGGTGGGAGAATTTGCATGGACGTCCTTTCGCCCTTTAATTCCCCATTCCATCTTATCACATATCTATACGTCCTCCGCTGCACACCGACGTGGACTTTGAGGACGGGCTGAGGAGAAGGAGCGAACATGACCATCATGAATAAGAGATCACTCGGAGGCTGCGAAGCACCCGGAGCAAATGAAAGGCACTTTTAATAAAAGCGCATTAAGACGGACTTCACAGAGAAAACAGACGGAACAAAATGTGACACAAAGACGTTCCAGTGAAAAGTACAGTTCACTCTGAAGATAGAGAGCGAGCGCCGGATTACAAGCGTTGCTATTCCTCCAGAGCTTGTGTGAGAGCTTGTATTGGCTGGGAGCACACACACACACACACACACACACACACACACACACACACACACACACACACACGAACAGGCTAATTAGAACTAATTTGACCACTTGTTTCTGCGGAGAAGTGCTGCATGAAAGAAGGAATGGAGGAGAGGAAATGAACGCAGTCACAAATCATCTGTAAATACAGTGACAGCGCTCTTCCCATCTCTCACACACACACACACACACACACACACACACACACACACACACACACACACACACACACACACACACACACAATTTAAATCGTACAAATTCATGCAGTATTTGTTTCGACAGCTCTGACATTTATTCCATTTATAATTATTGCACCTTATTCAGATTCACACATCAGAACGTAATGGAGGACAAACCTCCAAAACATCCTGTTTTAGTTTCTAAATACTGTTGAGTCATCATTTAGGTTAAGAAGGTGAAGCAAATTTGAAATAAAATATAATATAAATAAAATGCTACAATCTATTGCAGAATATTGTCCAGCAGCTGATCCGAGAGCGGCAGCTGATCCGAGAGCGGCAGCTCAAACTAGAGTTGAAAGAAATGAAATGGCTATCAAGTGAGTGGAAGAGGGGAAAAGAAAAGAATAATAAAAGAAAAGCAGAACATACTCGGGAAAATAGGTTCGACCCAAAAATTACAAATATGAATGTGATAGAAACCATGAGGAGAAAAGAAGAGCTGAAGAGCTCCTCGCTCCAGACGCAGAGGAAGAAGCTCAGTATTCCTCCTCCTCCTCCTCCTCTTCCTCCTCCTCTTCCTCCTGCACTTCTTCTTCTCCATAAATCTTAAGGAGCTTCGCTGAGTCCTGTCATCAGGATGTACAGTATGGAGGTGTGTGTGTGTGTGTGTGTGTGTGTGTGTGTGTGTGTGTGTGTGTGTGTGTGTGTGTGTGTGGAGGGCTCCTCCAGTGCTGAGCAGAGATAAATCACTTCATCAGCATGTATGAGTGCAAATGAGGGAGTGAGTGCAGGGGGACAATCAATTATTCAGCAGTGAACACGTTTCACTTATTACTTAACTAAACCCTCCACATGCACCGCCCGACCCCCTCCACCCGGTGGGGCCAGTGAGGGGCCAGTGAGGGGCCAGTGAGGGGCCGGTGAGGGGCCGGTGAGGGGCCAGTGAGGGGCCGGTCAGGGGCCGGTGAGGGGCCAGTGAGGGGCCAGTGAGGGGCCGGTGAGGGGCCAGTGAGGGGCCAGTGAGGGGCCGGTCAGGGGCCGGTGAGGGGCCAGTGAGGGGCCAGTGAGGGGCCGGTGAGGGGCCAGTGAGGGGCCGGTCAGGGGCCGGTGAGGGGCCAGTGAGGGGCCAGTGAGGGGCCGGTGAGGGGCCAGTGAGGGGCCAGTGTAGGGCCGGTGAGGGGCCGGTGAGGGGCCAGTGAGGGGCCAGTGAGGGGCCAGTGAGGGGCCGGTCAGGGGCCGGTGAGGGGCCGGTCAGGGGCCAGTGAGGGGCCAGTGAGGGGCCGGTCAGGGGCCGGTGAGGGGCCGGTCAGGGGCCAGTGAGGGGCCGGTCAGGGGCGAGTGAGGGGCCGGTGAGGGGCCGGTCAGGGGCCAGTGAGGGGCCAGTGAGGGGCCAGTGAGGGGCCGGTCAGGGGCCGGTGGGAGACATCATCTCATTGATTGTTTTTTAAAATGTATCGATGGATTTTCAGAGAATGAAATACTCTTATCCAAAGGAAAACATCTTCTCTTCCTTCCAACATGGTCCAAAGAAAAAGACATCGGCCCTGAAATCTTTCTCCTCAAATGAAGAAAAATACAAAATAACTTGCACATTAGAAAACATAAAATAACAATATGGTTGCAAAAGTCACTGTAAATCTGTCCTATAAGTTATTATTCTATAAACTCCTCAGCATGGTAAGAAGTAACTTGTGGTGGAACAGTTCACTTGAGGCCTCCAGGATCCACAGGGCCGGCGGTATAGATATGCTGCGTGCATTGTTATCGCCAACATAAATATTGAGCAGCCTACATATTGATTATATTGTACACGAGCTGCAGCTTCTGCTGAGCTGAACTGGCAGCTTCTGAATTCATCACTGCCAACATGAGTTAGAGGGGATGCATTTAATAAATACAGAATATCATTATTTTGCATCACCTGCAGTTTGTTCCTAAATTTAGCCGTCAAAGCTCTGCAGCAAGCGGAGGTTATGACAGCGTCGTCACGGCGACACACGGCTCCTCTACTCTTTCATGAGGAGGGAAGGAAACGAGCAAGGGTCGCCACCTCCACTTTCTGAAGAATACATTCCTGTTAATTAATTGACAAAAAAAGGTTTAGGAATTCAAATAGGTGTCACTTTTGTCTGAGATTAAAAGTGAATTGTAATTTTTTGAAAAGGCAATTACTAAAACAAAATGATTTGGACTGAAACGAGCAGAGAGGAGATGTGTTCTCAGACGGCCTGAATGAGCGCCAGCTGTTTGGATGCTCTCAGAAGGAGTGACCACTCTCATTAGGAGTATTTTCACACCCGTGCGTCATCTGCAAAACGCCATCCATCACACTGAGGAGGCAATAAACAGTCAGCAAGTAATTAACGTGTTGCTTTTTCATGGCATGACACACGCGTGTGCTGCTCTCTGTGTGCACTGCAGTCTGCAGGAGACACACACAAGCTTTACATGGACGAGTGTGAGAAGCAGAGCGCTACACAAGACAACACATGCAGCAACACAAGCGTCACTCTGTGCAGCCTGCTGGCCGCAGTAGAACCTGGAGAACCTGGAGAACCTGGAGAACCTGGAGAACCTGTGTGTGTCCATGGCCCTGCTGCAGCAGCTTTGAAGCTTCCTGCACGCTGCAATGTGTCCTGTGAGGATGGACAGGAGCCATGACATCAAAAGTCACCTAATGCAAATATCACATAGCTAGAACATAACTATAGATAAAGCACAGTAACTGTGTGAGGACGCACCTATAACACACACACACACACACACACACACACACACACACACACACACACACAGACACACACACACACACACACACTGCATGTCCAGGTCTCTAGTGCATCGACGCTCATGATCTAAAATACACAGACTGTTTAACAAACACACACACACACACACACACACACACACACACACACACACACACACACACACACACACACACACTCTCTCTGGTGTGTCACTCCATCTCAGTAACATTTGTCAGCCCTTAAACTCCCCGATGTGGAAAATGGACTTTATTTTTATGGGTTGACAAACTTGAAAAAAAAGGAGGAAAAAAACCTTCTGGCCTCACGTCGTTAAACCAGGTTCAGGAGAGGAGGTGGGGGGGGGGGGGGGGTGAGGAGGGTGGGGGGGGGACAAACAACGCATGGTGAGAGAGAGAGAGCCTCCATTGTCTCCTAAACACCAGCAACCGTCTCTCTGTTTCCTTACCGAGAGATAATCAATAATCAAAACACACACACACCAACGTTTATTTATTAATTTGACCTTTTTTAATTTTACCCGATGTTTTACATAAACACAGTTTTGTTCCCTTACAATAAGAAAGTAGTTTTGTTGGTATTTCATTTTGTTTCATTTTAAACCTTAACCAGGCTTCTGAAGCTGAACATGAAACAAAGTGAGCTGCAGAAGCCGTTTGTTGTGTTGAACGCATCCTGTGCATCTGAGCACCGACACGGCACCTCGGCTCATCAGGAGGAAACGCTCTGAGTCTGTTCATGCTTTGGTAAATTGAATAAATTCAAGTCATTTCTTCTCAACAGGATTATTATTGAGAATGTCACTTAGAAATCTAAAAAGATAAAAAAAGTACATGAAAAGTAACGATGCAGAACACGTGCAAAAGGTATCCTTTACAAAGCAGCAGGTGTGAAATTCATATCTTCACATATGTATATATGCTGTAATGTGAATTATCCACAGCAGACCCTCACTGCAATAATTTACTGATACTACAATATGAAACTATGTTTATGTGAGTATTCAGCTACTTACATCAGCTACTCTGGGATGAGTTTATTATGGAGACATTAGACCTTGAAATATATACAAAATCACAGGAATAAATAGAGGAATATAATATAATATATATATATATATATATATATATATATATATATATATATATATATATATATATATTAGGGCTGTGAAATGATTAACATTTTTAATCAGATTAATCACAGGTTTCTGTGGATAAATCATGATTAATCACATATTACCAATATTCTCGGTATATTTTTGTAAAAACATAAAGATTTATGATAAAAGATGGATATATATATTGTCATTTATACATCGGGGTGCTGTTGTAAACAATGCAGCTACAGGCCGTAGTGACGAGGTGCTCAGTGTGGACACCTTGTAAATGGAGAAGTATCGTACAAAAGCTCAACGTGGTTGTGTTTGGAGGATAATTATCCTGCATCTGGCAACCCTGAGATCGGTCGACCAATGACAGCTCTCTCTACCGTCAGAGCTCACGCAAGAAGATGATCGTAAGATTCTGTTTCCTCAACCTGTAAGAGCGTAATAACTAGTTAGTGAAAGACTCAGAGAAACACAAATATCACAGGAGGCAAAGTCCCGAACGTTTTGGAATCCCTGCCAGACGCATTTTTAGGTATCGAAAAGAGGACATGTCCGGGAAAGAGAGGACGTCTGGTCACCAGGTAAAGCCGGGTTCATGCTTCTGCGCCACGTCGACGCCGTACCTACGCCGCCGACGTGGCGCCGTCGTTGAGCCGTCGTTGAGCATTCAAAGATCTGCGTCGACGGACCGTGTTGCTCTGCAATTCACGGCCATGCCACCAGGGGGTGTGGCTGCGTGCTTTCAGGGGTTTTAGAGTCGGCGCTCATCAAAATTAAAGAGCAAATGCTTCTATTAAAATGTTGAAGCGCAGGCGACAGAGAAGAGGTTTGCGGAGGTCGTCTGTAAGACCACTAAAAAAAAAAGAGCGACTGCCGGAAATTACGTTCTGAGCGGACCAATCACAGCGCTTGTGGTCCGCGTCGACGCGACGCGTAGTTAGGATTTTGGGGCGGTGCACGTCAGGTTACGGCTTAAGGCTGAATTATACTCCTGCAACTACAACTGTGTCTGGCCACGCAGTCGGATCGACGGACTCGTTGTGGTTTATAGTTCCTGCGTTTTCCATACGCCAGACCAGCAGGTGGCGCAACGACTGTTTAGAGTCGACCTGCACACCGACGTTCACAGATATCTCCCTCCAGGAATTCACCTCCATCTGCGTGTCCTGATACTCCGTATAATGAGAGACTCAGAAAGTATGCGGACCAATCACAGCCTTGTGGGCTGGCGTTGCTTTGACGGATAGTCAGAAATTTGGGGTGACACACGCAAGCACGCAAAATGGCCGATTTGACCACGCAAGGGCGGCCATGCGTGTCTTGCGTGCTTGCGTCTCTGCGTAAGTGTAAACCAGCCTGTAGGGGTGTGCGTCAACGCGGTGTCGACGCCGTAGGTACGCCGTCGACCTGACGCAGAAGATGAACGAGTCTTAATTCTCTTTACTCACAGAAGTCAGTGATCCTGTCAGCGCCACATGATCCGTAGCAGACGAGTCATTTTACGTTTTGTTCTTTCAGCTTCATACAGCGCGTGGATTTGTGTCATGATTGTGCGTCTCTGCGGTGCTTTGATGCTCGGGTCCTCCGTTGCCGCTCGTAACACTTTGGTGACCTTCATCCTCAACAATATTCTGCGCACGCGTTGAATGCATTAAAAAAATTAACACATTAATCCTGTAATTTGATCATAATGAGTTAACGTTTGTTTGTATGTTTGTGCCATTCTGTCCATCGAGTTATGTATAAGCATAACCTATATGCATAATGCATAAGCCCGGTGGTCACTGGCTGCTATAAGCTGT
Source organism: Clinocottus analis (assembly GCF_023055335.1). Classification (NCBI taxonomy): domain Eukaryota; kingdom Metazoa; phylum Chordata; class Actinopteri; order Perciformes; family Cottidae; genus Clinocottus; species Clinocottus analis. Next base: position 15,803,669 of record NW_027175920.1, on the reverse strand, counting down.
GTTCTGCTGCACGGAGGCACTGCAGGTGAACTTGTGTTTGATTGTGACGAGTTGATGACATCATCATCAGCTGCTGCAGCCCGTTGGTTTCATTTAGCTCCACCTTTGTATTCATTCACACCAGGACCTCCATCCATCCTGGGGATCCCGCGATAACGACCAAAATATGACTCAGTTTCCTCTGGACGTCTCTCTGTCCGGTCCAAACAACACAGCTCACACACACACACACCGGCCGAGTCGGTCACAGGCCCAGTGACACACACCTCCCTGTGACACACACCACCCTGTGACACACACCTCCCTGTGACACACACCTCCCTGTGACACACACCTTCCAGTGACACACACCTTCCAGTGACACACACCTCCCAGTGACACACACTGGGACACACACCACACTGTGACACACACCACCCTGTGACACACACCTCCCTGTGACACACACTGGGACACACACCACCCTGTGACACACACCACCCTGTGACACACACCTGCATGAGATCACACACGGGCTCCTCTAAACCTTTATGACCCAAAACACTCTTTGTGTTTCCACTCCCACCTGCTAGCTACATACCACACACAGGTGTGTGTCTGTGTGTGTGTGTGTGTGTGTGTGTGTGTGTGTGTGTGTGTGTGTGTGTGTATGTGTGTGTGTGTGTGTGTCTGTGTGTGTGAGAGAGGGAGAAGTATTTTTATGACAAGACGGAGGTTTGATTATTTATTTCACTCGACATTATACATCTGCAGTAAAATCGATGAACACATTCAATAAAGCAATGAAACTGTACCTTTGACCTGTGTGTGTGTGTGTGTGTGTGTGTGTGTGTGTGTGTGTGTGTGTGTGTGTGTGTGTGTGTGTGTGTGTGAGGGAGGGAGAGCTCTGTAGTTTTTATCCATAAGGCATGCTGACAAATGCAAATGTAATTCTCAGTGTTGGAGAGAGAGAGAGAGAGAGAGAGAGAGAGAGAGAGAGAGAGAGAGAGAGACAGAGAGAGAGAGAGAGAGAGAGAGAGAGAGAGAGAGAGAGAGAGAGAGAGACATTAGCAGGTCCACTCCTCCATCAGTTTGATCCTTTATAATATTAAAAGCTGTAAAATCCAGAGAAGCCAAATAAAATACAGTTTTTTTCTTCTTTTCAGAAAAGAAAAGTCACTTCACAGAAAAGAGGTTGGAGACCTCTCCTGGGTCGGTGTAAGTGTATGTTTCCTTTCCTAAAAGTAAAAGTAGAAGTGCTTCTGTGAGTAGACACACACACACACACACACACACACACACACACACACACACACACACACACACACACACACACACACACCTTCCCTTATTTACACTCCCCTGCTCCCTCCAGCGCGTGTGAAGCCGCTCTAATGGCGCTCTGACTGCATGGAAGGCGCTGCAGAGCGGGGCAGCGGCGCTGCAGCGGGAACGCCGTCGTGTTCAGAAAGAATCAATCAGCGCTTTCCAGTGTGATTCCATTCATTCACAAAAGGCCGGGAAGCAATTTTAAAATGGAAATGCTACTTGACTTCAAGTGCAGGAGGGAGGATTGAAGCTATTCATTTGAGGCTGCTGTGTGTTAAGGTATCTCTCTCTCGCCGGTTACACACACTCCTCTCTGAACTGAGCCGTGTGCGCGCGTGTGTGTGTGTGTGTGTGTGTGTGTGTGTGCGTGTGTGTGTGTGTGTGTGTGTGCGTGTGTGTGTGTGTGCGTGTGTGTGCGTGTGCGTGTGTGTGTGTTTGCTCCTACTATGAGATATCTTTTTAAAAATAATTCTTCTTGGATATCTTTCTTGTGCCTTATTCTGTGCAATATTATTTTATTAAAAATTATTATAATTATTTGGATTTATTTTGTACCTTTTATTGTAATTTGATTTGTAGGACAGCACAATAAGCTTCTCATTGTACAAATAACTTTGTTATATGTGCACATGACATTAAACATTTCTGAAATCTTGAATCTTTGGTGCAAAAGGATATTTTTGTGAAAATCCCTTCTGGCTGCTCGATGCTCAGAGCTCCAGAGCTGAAGGAACTTAACACAACTGTTTAGTTCAGAGGTGCTCAACATGAAGCTCAGAGCATGCCTATTGGCTGACGGCTGAGCTGGGGACTAGCGGCTAACGGTCCTAGCAGTGCTAACAGTGCTAACTAGCACTCATGTCAACAGAAACGGGCTACGAGCAGATTTTATTTCATTCATATCTCAGTTGGATCCTTAGAGGTTCATGATTCCACCTTTTGCCCTCAATTAATGAACACTTCGCTGGAAACAATCCACAGATGCATTCTGGGTTGGCCCCGCTTCGGACTCGTGTCAGCTGAAGGTAACGGAGTGTTTTTAGTAAAAATCCACTCTGGCCTTCACCCAAGATCCTCGTGCGCTCAGCTTGTAGCGCACACAGAAGACAACAGTATAGAAGCATTCACAGGCTGTTTAATATGGAGAAATGTGCATTTTATGATGCATAAACCTACAGCATATTGCTGTTTGCATAGAAAGAACATCTATACAGCCTCAGGGGCAGAAAACAAGATGGGACATGGTCTCCAACAAATGTTTTCAGCACACACATTCTTCATTAATAATGATGGATTGAAATTATGAAGTGGGCTAATGACAGAGTCACAGCGCGGGCGACAGAGATGTCTGTCAGCAACAAGTCAACATGTACAGAATATGTTCAGTATGTCCAGGAACTCATGAGCAAACTAATTGAAAGAGAACCTTTTCCTCCTGGTATCAGCGTCCAGAGGAATTACGGCACATTGTCCCCGTATGGGTCTCACACTAACACATGAAAGCACCCTGGCTCCAGCAGAGCCTTCTCATCCCACAGATATCCATCTCTGTGCCAACACACACGCCAGCCAAGCCTCTCCTACTGCGCACACACACACACACACACACACACACACACACACACACCACCTCAGTGGCGAGTGGTCCACTGTCCGGGATCAAGCCAAGGTCAGCTGTGTGATTAGCGCTTTGCGCCGGCGGCTAGCACTGGCAGGCAGTTTTCCCTTAATGAAGCCATCACTGCATGGAGAGAGAGGAGAAATACTGCCAGTCAGCCCAACTGGACCGGCCTGATTTACAGCTGCAGCAGGCCACACGTCCGCCATGCGCAGAGGATATATATGGAGACGTGGCCGGGAGAATAGTTAAACTGTCAGCGAGTGTTCTTTACCAGCTTCCAGTTCATTGTTTGACACTTTCTCCTTATACTCATACTTATGGATTCTCCCTCTGAATGTGAGTTGCGCACATTGCGTAAACACTTCAAACTTGGCAGTCAACTAGTCTGGGTGTCAAAAGGAAAAAGACTATAAAATGATATTGTATTCAGTAAACTATCATTTCTTTTGGTGTTCTGCACTATTAAATATCACCAGCATCACCTGAGGTACACTTCCCTCAGGCCACAGAGCAGCACCTCACTGTGATGTGGAACATACATAATGCACAAGGCAGATATGATTCAATGCAGCATAATCCATATGAAAAGCAGAGCAGGAGGAGCTGGGCGGCGTCAGTGTGGAGCAGGTTGTCCTCAGCAGCACATTCATATCTCTTATCATGGCGAAAGGTTGGGAATTAATACTCATGTGGTTTTGCTGTTGCTCTTTCCTCAAGTGAGGAAAATAAAAAGAAGAGTAAAGACAAGACGTTTTCCACAGCTGCTTCTGAGGTCATGGGTCGGCTAATTCTAGAAATGACTTTTTATTTCTATTTTTTACATCCTGAGAGGGCATTTTACATTTTTGCACAAATTGCTCATGGTATGTTTTGGAGGCTAAACTTTTCAGACTAAAAATCTAAAGTTATCTTGAAGAGTGGTTTCAGACACAAATATTTATGAGGTGTAATAAAGCCAGAAGGACGCAGGCTTCAGCTCTGTTTAGTCCTTCAAATCACGGAGGAAGATAACAAATATAATATAGCGATTAAATTAATTGGGTAAATCACATTTCCTCAACTCTCTTGTGGCCTGTTAAGCGTTGTTGGTGTCTTGTGGCTCAGAGGGGCAGTGAACCCACAACCTCAGTAAAGAGCTGACAGTAGACGGCAGACCGTGTGGTTTATTTCTGTTTACTAGAAAGTCACAATGTAACGTGGGTATTTATTTGTATCCACAATCTTTACCTCAACCTAACCAAGTAGTGCTATTGTGTGAATAAACCTAAAAACAGAGTAAAAGTAAAAGTTTATTTTGAAAGGTTAATGTCTGGAAATGACGAGTGGTAAAGACTGAAAGTTTATTTTGAAAGGACACTAAAGAGGAACTTTTCGTTCCATAGTTTGAAGCTGCGAGCCACTGGCCGAGCTGTGCTTTTTATGTAATATATATTTTAATTGCCATATATTACTTTCACATGTATATTCATTCCATTGCTGGGTTCTGGTGTGTGAAGACGAGGAAGATGAGCAGCTCGGATGCCTCTGAGAGACGAATGCTGGAGCTGCCAGTGAATAATGAACCAACTGCTAACAACCTGTGACAGCAGCACCGAGCCGTCACTGTCTCTCTCCATCCCTCAACATCCAGATGATCCGCTCGCCTCTTCCTCTCAGGGAGGGAGTCACATGACTGCAGCTGAAGAGTCACATGACTGCAGCTGAAGAGTCACATGACTGCAGCTGAAGAACAGTCACATGACTTCAGCTGAAGAGTCACATGACTTCAGCTGAAGAGTCACATGACTGCAGCTGAAGAGTCACATGACTGCAGCTGAAGAACAGTCACATGACTGCAGCTGAAGAGTCACATGACTTCAGCTGAAGAGTCACATGACTTCAGCTGGAGAGTCACATGACTTCAGTTCTGCTGCTTCTAAAATGCACTTCTAGTATTTTCAATCACAAACTATAAGGAAGAAATAGCATAAGTAAAATAAGGTAAATATTTTAAATTTAATATCATTGCATAAAACACGAATACAATATTTCAGATGAATGTATAAAGGCACATGAAAACAACTGAAGCCTCTCTGGTGGGAAGCCACATTAAAGCAGCAGGAGGTTTCAAAGCTACTGCACATAACTATGTCACACTGTCAAACAATTCATATTATTATTACCTTCATGTCCACATCACTGTGGGTGGGACGCCACCGTGCTACCAATGTGTGCTAAAGGGGGCGGAGCCTCTGTTCAACGCTGGCCTTATGGGCTGCTCCGTATTCTGATGTGGAAAGCAGGAAACACTACCACACACACTCACACACACACACACACACACACACACTCACACACACACACACACACACACACACACGCACACACACACACACACACACACACACGCACACACACACACACACACACACACACACACACACACACACGCACACACACACACGCACACACACACACACACACACACACACTCACACACACACACACACACACACACACACACGCACACACACACACGCACACACACACACACACACACACACACACACACACACACACCAACCGTAGCATGGCTACTTCAGAGAGAAAGTGTGGACAAATGGTTTCATAAGCAGGACCACGGGGGTGAATGTATCTATTGAAATGGGCTCCAACGTGATAATGAATAAAAGTAGATCATGTCGGCGCCGCCGACGCTGCCTCTGTGCTTTTAATGCAGCTCATACAGCCAGTGGGGAGACAAAAAGACTGGACCAAAGATGGCTTAAATCACACACTCACACACACCCGAGGGTGTGAGAGTGAGAGAAAGGCCAGGGCCGAGTCGGAGGAATTAATTGAGGTAGTTTGTTTCACAGCGGGGAGTCTATTAAATGCCATGTCACCACTGGGCCATGGGGAGTCACACACTAACACTGGGCAGCAGAGGAGGGAGCGTGTAGTGAAGTCCGATGCCAGTGCGAGCCATTCCTCTAAAATCAGCTCTCACATCTCACCTCGTTCATCTCCTCTTCCCTCGCCCCTCTTCTCCCCCTCTCCTCGCTCTCTCAGTATCTCCACCATTCTTCCCTCTTTTCCTCCCTGCCACTACCCTTTGCCTTCTTGTCCCCTCCCTTTATCTCCTTTTATTACATGTATCCATCTCCCTCCCCTTCCCACGGCGTTTCACCGTGTTTACAGTACTTTCTCTTTCTATTCCTGTAGAATATTCCACTCACTCCATCACGATGTGATATCTCCATCACCCCCTGGCTCTCCTTCCGCCCAGTGTGTCTCTCACTCTTTCCCTCGCTTCCTTTTCCCATCGTATGGACCAGAGAGCCTCCTGGCCTTCACACAGCCCTGCTCCTGTGGTGCTGTGACAGTGAACGCAGCGTGATGCATCCCAGTAAAGTCTTTTCATTTTCTTATTGCTAGCAGTGCCGCCGCTCGGCGACTGAACCGCCGACTCCTCTTCGGGGTTTAAAGATCCGGATAACTGTACGGCGTCGGGGCCGACCTGCTCGTCCTGCTCGACCTGCTCGACCTGCTCGACCTGCTCGACCTGCTCGACCTGCTCGGCCTGCTCGACCTGCTCATCCTGCTCGGCCTGCTCTCTGGCCCTCGCAGCCAAAAGCACTCATTGTGCTTTAATCAGCCGGAGAGGAGCCACCGCTGACATCATCACCGCAGGAGCAGACATCCACTCACATTTTATTTACAGGAATAACCAATCACTTGTGACTTCATTAGAACGAGATTTCTTTGTGTAATAAATTACTGTAATAAAGTGGAATTTAAGGACATTTTGGGGTTTTAGGAGAAGTGCAAGATTTTTATTTTTGCTTTTGTTATAGACTAAATATTACAATTACTAGTCAGCTATATTACATATTATTATGGATCATAGATACTTTAATGTACCTGGGTCTGGAGGTGGTATTGGTGGGCCCTTTACTCTCAACACTCCAGCATATAGAGATACTTTACAGTATTTTACACTTTCAAAACGACAATCTGCCTGGAAACCATAAGCAAGTTTCTCCCAAGAAATATGTCTCCAACCGGCCACATGGTGGTGCACGTTTGGCCATAAATCAATGAAACTTTTTCAAAACATTAGTGGATATTTTTAAACAAGATGGTGAAACACCTCAACATGTTCCCAAGAAATATGACTGGGACGTGTAATATTGTGCAGATTTAAATGTTGGATTCCATTGTACTGATGAAACAGCTGTGTGAAGGGTCTCAGTCATTCCTCACACATATTAAACATGTACATGTATATATGTATATATATATATATATATATATATATATATATATATATATATATATATATATATATATATATTGTTTCCAATAGATTATGAGCACAGCTCATCAGTGGCGTTTGGGCCCCGTTGATAATGGAGCAGAGAACATTATCCTGAGCTATATGTTATCCTGTAGCCTTAATACTGTATGGTTTATGTTTACTAATGCACGAAAGAGAGGGAATGAGGAATATCTGGAACGATGCCCAGCACCTGTCTGGAGACTTACCCACAATCCCTCTCTCTCGCTCTCTCTGGCTGGAAATATTGACTGGCAAGCACTCTGCCCAATCAAATTAATTTTCTGCGAGACATGCCAAAGGTGACGCCTGAGAAAATGGAGGTTACTGTGAGAGGAGCTGGAGGGAGGAGGGGTTGGTAGTAATGGAGATTGGGAAAGGGGGCGTGAGGAGAGCTCACGGAGGAATGGGAGGAGAGAGAGAGAGATCTAGAGACGATGGGCGCAGAGAGAGTTGGAAGGAAGAAAAGAAACATTGACAGAAACATGATGAACTTGCTCACGCATATGCGCGTGTTCCCCATTTTCCTTATGAAATATTAATACTGCTCTTGTGTGTTACAGTCCTTTGTGAAGTCAATCAGCCTTACTTATTTATTTTCTCTTGAAGGGACCATTGACTGAGCCTGTGAGGAGGAAATAAAACATAAACGCTACCTGTTGATATATTGTACTGTTTCTCTCCTGGCAGACCAGTCAGAGCATGCACATAGTACAATGAACTAACTAGAACCACACACACACACACACACACACACACACACGCACACACACACACACACACACACACACACACACACACACACACACACACACACACACACCATCAGCAACAAGTGTATGTCAGACAAATTAAAAGCATTGATATTTGTATTCAAAAGAAAACCAATGAAATGCAGAATCAGTGCTTATAAAATAAAGTAGGTTTTAGCCAACTTTTCAATTTGGCTTTAAAGCTCACAGAAGTGCAACTCGCTCTGTCATCTGAGGCCGTTCTCCTCGGATCGCTGTAAAAGTGTCACACTACTCCTGGCGCTGGAAGAAGATGTTGAACACAACACATAAAGGTGCACCAAATAAATCACTCTCACACTAGAGGAAGAGAAAGGTGGGGGTCGGATGCGGATGTGGAGAGGTCCGAATGATCCCGACAGGGCTGTGTGTGTGTGTGTGTGTGTGTGTGTGTGTGTTTGAGGCTGAGTGTGTGTGTTGGTCAACAGTGAATCAAGAAAAATGAAAGTTACAGCAGCAGCTCATGAAATTTTTATACTCTACAGCGAGTCAGCCTCGGAAATCCAGCCAGGAAACCAGTGTAACTCTCAGCTTTGTGTGTCTTTATGTGTGTGTGTGTGCGTGTGTGTGTGTGTGTGCTGTTTATATGCATGTCAGTTTTGTGTCAGACAACAGGAAGACGTGCTTTCTCATTCATGTTTGGGATTGCTCTCCGACGAGACGAGCAGCAGGTTAGCAGAAGCAAAGCAGAGCCGGCAGAAGACAGCGTGGCTTTGTGTGTTTGCACCAATGAGATGTTTCTGTGGTACACACAACTCTCAGCTTGAAGTTTAAGTAACCTCTAGAAATGTACGGCGACACTACACGTGTTCCTACCGGCCGTGATTGAGCGGAAACAAGTCCTCGATAAGTCAACTGACAGAAATTTAATTGGCTGCTATTTTATATTCCATTAATCATTTAAGTCATTTTTCAAGCTACAACGTTAAACATGACCACGTCGCTGCTTCCCAGATGGGAGTCTTTTCTTTTGTCTGATGTCATGGGCTGAATATATTGGGGCCCGCTGTGTGGACGAGCGTCAGCCTCATCCGCACGCCGTCAGATTATACTCTAAGCAAGACTGACGACATTGAGGCCGCGCTACTGGTACTTCACGCTGTGTGAGCCTCACAGCTTTTATTAAGTGTTTGAACTTTAAAGGTATTACGGAATAATTATTCCCAGGAGAAGTAAACCGATGTGACCTTTTAGAAGCAGACGCTTCGGCCACTCGGAAGCATCACAACGTCGTGCTTCTGCCGCGCCTTTCAGACTGTTGACCAACAGTCTGACGTCGTTTTAACACATTTAACAGTGTATGCAAGTGTGTGTGTGTGTGTGTGTGTGTGTGAGAGTGTGTGCGAAGCAGGATAGTTGCAACCAGAGTTGGGCAACCTGGCAGCCCCTAAATGCTAGATGAGGTAAATAAAGGCTGAATAAAATATTCTATGGATGCTGCCGGCTGTCTGACTACGTGTAGATGTGGACACACACGCACGCACGCACACGCACACACACACACACACACACACACACACACTCACAGAGGTAGTAAATGTACATGTGCCCACGTTGCTGCGGTCATAACTCATGTGCTTTGGCACTGCGGTGCAGCCTGCGACTGCATACTTTGGTAATTTCATTGAAAGAAAAAATTACGTCCAAAGAGAGTGTATGTTTACGTTTCAGTGTGTGTATGTGTGTGTTTGTGTGTGTGTATGTGTGTGTTTGTGTGTGTGTGTGTGTGTGTGTGTGTGTGTGTTTCAGTGTGTGCGATTCCATAGTGTGGTGGTTCCAGGCCAGTCTATGTAATTGATTTGGACATGTTGAGAAGAGACCATTAAAGTAAATAGAGGTGTTAAAACATAATGCAGGGGAGGCATCTGTTCATCTTTTAACTGCACAGTTACAGACTATCCCTCCCTCCATCGCATGACCCAGTCCAACCTCTGTTCCCACTGCAGTTCAGCTCTGCTTCTTCCTCGACGAGAGGCAGCCGTCCTCGTGGAGTCATTCTCCGACAAGACTTGAGTTGCAAGCTCCAAAAGTGCTTTGCCACTAAACCAGTGCACGGCAAAGAGCTTCATTGCTCTGATCCAATGCATCCATTCACTAACTCAAGTCCCAGAAGTTAGTTATGGTTCTGTTGTCGAGGATCAGGTCATTGTTGACCATGACAATCCGTTGTACCTTTTCCTGGTGCGTTCTGAGAGGTTCAGCTCTCAAAGCATCCCATTCTCACTCCCAACCTGTGCTTGGTCAGTGCTTCACGATGAAGCTCCAGGTTCCCTCTAACGTCAGAGACTACACCACAACATGATCACAATTAGTCTCCTCTCAACATACACTCTGTGAATGGAGCTTCAATGAGTTGAATTAGTTTTTAGAAGCAAAACTAGGTGTTTGGGCAGAGGAGAATATCAGGATTTGGGATAAAATAAGTTGCACTAACTGGTGTAAAGGAGCTGTATTTACAGAGTATTCACAGTCAATCTGGTTTCATATAAAATGCAACCTTTCAGGACACCTCGGCCCTTCTCCCCCTCCCCCTCCTCCATCAGGGTGTAATCCCTGACCCCGTCATAGTGGGGATGATATAAATCTCAGGTACTGGTCAGGGCATCAATTATGAATGAGACGCACACGCTGCTGCCGGCACTGGTAATGGATGGGCTGGACCGCGGTTGGACACTCACACGCGCACGCACACACACACTCAAAGGGCCGGGATGATGGCCGTGTTGGAGGCAATTTAGCTGACGGGTCCTACTCGTGTGTCCGACTTGTTTCTCGTTAACGGGGGGAGACAAAGAAGGGCTTGGAAAATGGAATGGGCCTTTTGCACCACACCGCTCCGAGCCGGGTGGTGAGAGAGACGGGGCTGACTGGGAGAGAGAGGTTCATTTGAAGGGGAGGGGTCGGAGGAGAAGGGACAGGTGTGAAGAAGGAGCAATGTGGGTGAAGAGGAAGATGATTCATGTTCATTTCCTCCATCACGGAGTCGTTCTTTGACTCAATCTGTACTCCGTATGATCTATGTCCTACGAAGACAAAAGGCTTGATTTAATCCTTGAGTGCCTCGTTGATCTCTCCGCCACTGTGACTTTTTGACCTCGCCTCCACCGCCACCGCCACCGCCACCGCCACCGCCACCGCCACCCAACACTACCCCTTCCCACGGGGGAGGGAGGGGGGCGGGTAGCAGTGAATAGAGATTAAATCAACATTAGCAACACTCTGGGGACACATCTGACCTATACACACTCTGCACAGTGGGGGCAGCAGCAGGGTGGGGGCGGGGCTTGTATCCAGGGTGGGGGCGGGGCTTGTATCCAGGGTGGGGGCGGGGCTTGTATCCAGGGTGGGGGCGGGGCTTGTATCAGACAGTCCAGAGGTGACATGTGCCTTGTCGTTTGATCCAGAGCTATTTGTGTCACTTTGCACATGCGCAGCTAACAGCAACGCTACGACGTCCAGGAGAAACGGTGTGGAAGTGTGCTGGCGTGTTTTTCGGATCAGGTAGAAACTTTTCCTTTCCGACGCGGTCAGAAAAGTGAACGACTTAGTTTTCAGACATAACCTGAAATATTGAATGAGATGAGAGCTTCACTGACATGTCAGTCTGCAAGCGACGGCTCATTTGGGAAAAGTTGTACTGAGTAATTAAAAAATATCACTGTTTTGCCAAAATGTGATGCCAAGTAGGGCCCTTCTGCTCTTTGATTGGCTATTGGCTAAGTACTGGTGTCATTAGCTCGTTGTTGTCAGGAGCTATATTTGTTTTGAACCATCTCAAGGATGACCATGAACAATGTGGATTATATTCTACTGGAAACATTTAAAACTCTGCTTTTAGATAAAAACGTTGAGCTGTAACATCTTGGAGCTCAGCGGCTATTGTTATGAAGCGAATTGCTGGTAAATATTAGATTTATTGTGGATTGGTTCTGCTGGAAAAATGTCTAATGCTAGCATGAGAAGGAGGAAATGGTATAATGTAATTATTAAGACACATTAAATAAAGATCTGTATGGTTGAAAAGAACCAGCCATCATACCTAATAGAGAAGCTCTGTTTGCAGTGGGGCTACTCTGGTTAGCATGCATACAATGTCCATATGGGCTACTGTACGCTGATACATCAAATATAGCCATATGGGTTTGATATTAAGAAGAGCATCACATGAGAGAGAATCTAACTGGAGAAAACCAAGAGAGGCAAAGCATATACATACATGTGAAGAGAAAGAGATCAACAGACAGATCCCCAGTAGTTGAAAGAGCATATCTCTCTGTGCTGTAATTAAGTGTGGCTTCAGCCGCATGGGGTCAGAGACCCCATGCTGGAAGCACACTTCATGTTCTCCTGCGGGCTTATTATTATTATTAAGTGTGGCTTCAGCCGCATGGGGTCAGAGACCCCATGCTGGAAGCACACTTCATGTTCTCCTGCGGGCTTATTATTATTATTATTCTTCTTATAGTCAAACCACTACTCCTCCCAGAGCGTTGCCAGCACATGCGCAAAAATTACATCGAAACGTGCGGTTTGCGCGGGAATCGTGAGGTATGACTTTTCTAAGAGATTCGCCCGTACGTTTTCCCGAAAAATGCAAAAAACATAAAAAAAATTTCACGAAACGTTCGTAGAGGGTGGCGCACCAATTAACAGAGTGAGAAGAAGCGACAGAAACTGTTAAAAAAATAAAACGTATTTTGTCTTTACTCCCACAATGTTCACTCTTCATACACCATTGTTGGATAGAAACGTTGGAAATCTTGTCTTCTGTCATAAACTGCGGTCGATAGGAATCCAACAGACTCAGACGTCTTGAAATCGGACTGAATGTGAGAGCAAGTCCACCTCGCTCTGCCATCCGCCGCCATGTTAAATCTCCCTCCAAAGCCACGTCTCCGCTGAAGCTCGTACCTGATTTGTAAATCGCCCGTACAGACACATGTTTTATCGTACAGACTCGCCAGTCACAGTATCTGTTCATCAGGTCTTCCTAACACTCAATATGCGATATCGAAGCAATAGTGGCTTTTAAAGTACCATTTTTTTTAAATAGTTTGAAAGGAGTTCCACAGTATTTAGGTCTATTAAGCTCAGCGTAAGGAAGTCCCTTTGAAGTCATCACCATGGCAACCTTTGATCTAACGACCCACAGGTGTTCTCGTTAGGGCAGTTTAACAGACACACAGACACTTACACACGCACACACAACACAGATGACTTCTGTCTCTCTGTCTGTTTGTCTCACACACACAGACACACAGACACACACACAAACAAACAAACACATACACAAACAAACAAACACACACACACACAAACAGACACACAAACACACACACACAAACAGACACATACACACACACACAGACACACACAAAGACGTTTACGTGTGTTTTATATTGTGTAGTTGTCAACACTGATCATTAATAAGGTCATATGATATTTCATATACGTTTGTGTGTGTTCAGGACGTTCAGTAGTTTATTTCCTTAAGTCCACAGTCCAGTCTGCCTCTAATCAGTCTGCTGGCGCTCACTTGGTCACCATGACGACGGCAGCACACAGGTGCTTCATATCAGCCAATCAGTTTAACACACAAACCAACTCAAGTGCTTTGGAGGAGAGACGGGCGTCAGAAACAAAAGCTATATATTGCGAGGTCTTACGGCAGTAGTAGCCACACTTTCAAAATTTCTTGCGAAATTTTCTAGTTATTCTTCTTATAGTCAAACCACTACTCCTCCCAGAGCGTTGCCAGCACATGCGCAAAAATTACATCGAAACGTGCGGTTTGCGCGGGAATCGTGAGGTATGACTTTTCTAAGAGATTCGCCCGTACGTTTTCCCGAAAAATGCAAAAAACATAAAAAAAATTTCACGAAACGTTCGTAGAGGGTGGCGCGCCAATTAACAGAGTGAGAAGAAGCGACAGAAACTGTTAAAAAAATAAAACGTATTTTGTCATTACTCCCACAATGTTCACTCTTCATACACCATTGTTGGATAGAAACGTTGGAAATCTTGTCTTCTGTCATAAACTGTGGTCGATAGGAATCCAACGGACTCAGACGTCTTGAAATCGGACTGAATGTGAGAGCAAGTCCACCTCGCTCTGCCATCCGCCGCCATGTTAAATCTCCCTCCAAAGCCACGTCTCCCCTGAAGCTCGTACCTGATTTGTAAATCGCCCGTACAGACACATGTTTTATCGTACAGACTCGCCAGTCACAGTATCTGTTCATCAGGTCTTCCTAACGCTCAATATGCGATATCGAAGCAATAGTGGCTTTTAAAGTACCATTTTTTTTAAATAGTTTGAAAGGAGTTCCACAGTATTTAGGTCTATTAAGCTCAGCGTAAGGAAGTCCCTTTGAAGTCATCACCATGGCAACCTTTGATCTAACGACCCACAGGTGTTCTCGTTAGAGCAGTTTAACAGACACACAGACACTTACACACGCACACACAACACAGATGACTTCTGTCTCTCTGTCTGTTTGTCTCACACACACAGACACACAGACACACACACAAACAAACAAACACATACACAAACAAACAAACACACAAACAGACACACACAAACAGACACATACACACACACACAGACACACACAAAGACGTTTACGTGTGTTTTATATTGTGTAGTTGTCAACACTGTGATCATTAATAAGGTCATATGATATTTCATATACGTTTGTGTGTGTTCAGGACGTTCAGTAGTTTATTTCCTTAAGTCCACAGTCCAGTCTGCCTCTAATCAGTCTGCTGGCGCTCACTTGGTCACCATGACGACGGCAGCACACAGGTGCTTCATATCAGCCAATCAGTTTAACACACAAACCAACTCAAGTGCTTTGGAGGAGAGACGGGCGTCAGAAACAAAAGCTATATATTGCGACGTCTTACGGCAGTAGTAGCCACACTTTCAAAATTTCTTGCGAAATTTTCTAGTTCACATTTATAATTCATGGTGCACAACATGGGGAAGGAGAAGTGAGCCAGAGTGCACTTCAGAGGAGACATAGCATGTTCCTCACATCACTGGGAGCAGCCAGCAGGTGGAGAACAGACGGCGGAGGCTGCAACTCCACACACTATGAACCCGACAAACGGCAGAGGATTAAAAAGTAGCCGGGAGAACGGGGACAGAAAGCGCTCTTGTGTTCTTATCAAGGAGCAGACTGTCTGAGCACAGAGGGAGGCAAGCAGAGACGAGTGAGCATGCACATCCCTCTCTTCTCTCCAAAGGACCCGTGATGCAAATCACAGAGCGTCATGTGAACCAGCGAAATCAAACGGCCCGACACGGAGCCGTTAGCTAAAAGCTAACGTGTTCTCGCGGTCTCAGAGCCCACGGAGGTGAATTACAGCACAGCGTGTGGACAGGTTCATCACGCTCAGCTGCGGTTACAGGGACTGCAATTGGAATCGGTATCAAACAAACACGCTCTACCCAATTTGGTAATTTTATTGGCCTGACAGATTGATGCATCGTAGCAATCCCTCACTCCTTCAAGCCTCGGGTATTGATCACGGCCCGCCTTCCATTAGGGAGGTGGGAGAACAAAAACCCATTTGAAAGCTTCTGGATCCATAAAATAAGGGCAGCAGTTATCCAGCGTGGAATGAGGAGGTCGACCTTTAACTCCCTCCTCTTTCATTATCTTTTTGTAACTCTCTTTAGTCTGCTATTATTCTGTTAATAATCTTTTTATCCTCAGTCACTGGCTGACTAAGTATTCTTAGTTTTTACTGTGCTATGCCACTGCCCTATAAATTGTACTGTCATGTCTTCATTTATTGTATTTGCAGGGTTTAATATGGATTTAATACACTCAGGAGCCAGTTTATTAGTTGCCACCTCGCTTAAACTCCTGCAGTTTAATCCACCAGCTCCTCACCATGTCAAACACCGACGCCTTGCCACACCCCCTGGCGTCTGACCCTGATGCTCAAAGCGCCATTTAGCGCCCGTATGAGACTCACGGGACTTCTACCAAACTACAGTGAAACCAATCCCTGTCATGAATGGAGCTGGTTGGGTCAAACAAACACAGGACTTTCACCCAGGAGACTTATGTTAGTGTCGCATAGTGTTGTTATGCAACTTTGACATTTTAATTAGTTGTAATTTTCCAGTTAACTCCAAAATGAATACAAAATGCAGGGCTCTCAAGTGTCACGCATTGAGCGTGACTGTCACGCATGTCGGTCTTAAGTCCCGCCCTCTCGCCACACATCGTATTTATCACGCTGAAAAAACCTCCAGGTTATTTAATGTGCCGCAGCGCGCAGACATGAGCTGGTCGCGCTGCCCTCAACACGGAGGAATCAAGCCCCTCCCCCCGACCCGTCAACGACTCCAGGGGGATGTATGTCATGCTAACCTGTCTTCAAAACTTAAGAGCCCTGCAAAATGCTGTTCCGTGTATGTTTATGTTTAGTACTGCTTATCAGTTGAATTTGTTTTCTTGTGAGTTGGCGAGTTTTGCAGATGTTGGCCGTCGAGAAGACTGTCTTCTCCCCAATATAATTACATTATGGCACTTGGCCTCCACGTGCCAAAGAAAAAGACAACAGCAATGCGTCTTTCCAGAAATCCCTCAAGATCCAAAAGAGACACAGCTGTTGAGTTCAGTCACCGCCTCTCACATGTAAACAGACTACAGCGTGCAGGGATGGGCTGCTGTTTTAATCAACCTTTCAATCCAATTCTGAATCTGACCCAGGAGCCTGAACTCTTCCTCTTCCTCTATCTATCTATCCACTATCAGATAAAGGCTTGTGATTGGCCCGTCACATCCCAAGATGCTGGTAACCGGTCCAAAGCGCATTTGCAGACAAAATAAAACATGAGCTGGCAGATTTGTCCCGTTCTGTCTGCTGGGCTCGACCTGAATCCCTGTGATGCTCCGCGAGTGAGGACTGGAACTTCATTTGAAATGGATTGTTGGAAAGGTATCTGCTGATGAGAGAGAATACCGCCATTGCTTTAAAAGCTTTATTTCATTCAGCTCATTTAAGGTGAAACAATGCGACTAAACAAAAATAACATTAAATTAAATAAAACATTCCCTCTGGATGTGAAGAAAGGCACAAATGTGCACGTATGGCTGTATTAAGTATAGCGACAGATGAAGGTGCTGTGTCTATGGATGTTGTTGCTTTACAGGATGTGTAGTTCAATAAGTGATGAACTCCATGTTGTGCATTGCAGTGTAAGCTGTTGTTTTTAAGAAGCAGCAGGTCAGTCTAATAGCTTTTCTTAGAAGTTTCTGTTTCTATGAAGTAGCTGTATAATAACTGTTTTTCATGTGCTTTTGCTCCAGGAGTCTTAGAGCTTCTCCACTATTATTAAACCCTCTCTCAACACTTAAGGCCCGACGTCACCATCTTGTGTATTAAAGTCCCAATATGAACCGTCGCCTGCCTTTAAACTTGAAACGCTCGCTTTACCTCCGCCCCTTTATGAGGGTCGATCTATTTATCTGTACGCTCTCTGTAGTGAGCAAATTAAACCTTTACATCATCACAGATGCTCCTCTCTTTACACCACCGTACAGGAACGGCTCTGCGGGGAGGCAGCGCTTTGCTGGGAGCCGAGGATGAGAGGGAAGAGGCCCTGCAGAAGCCTGCACATGGTTCCCTCCATTTCCAATACAATGTAAGATGATAGATGCAAGATAGTGCATATCTTTCTATCTGGAAATGATTCATGAAAATCTGAAAATCACCCCTTTAAATAAATTGGCATGCAGCAAAACAATTTGAGTGGGCTGGCAGATTGATTCACATTAAGTAAAATTAGTGATGAATAAGGGTCATTTTCTTTTAGTAATGCACACACACACACACACACACACACACACACACACACACACACACACACACACACACACACACCTCCCTGTAGTGCTCCGTGGTCTGATCTGATTGCCGTTTCAAGCGATAGATCAGCAGTGAAGCAGTGGCCTAATATTATCAGATTAATTCAATTAATATAATCTCATTTCCTCTTAAGTGCTGCTCTACTAATTAAGTACGGGGAGACACAGGACACGGACCACCCACAGGTTAGCGACGCGTGATAGAATGTGTCGGTGTGTGTGTGTGTGTGTGTGTGTGTGTGTGTGTGTGTGTGTGTGTGGAGGTGTGTGTGTGTACATGTGAATGTACAAAAGAAGGCGCCTGTTTGAGTCGGTGCATGTGTTCGTGTGTTTGTATCTTAACAAGCGCTGCCGAGCGCACATGCACTGCTCGTGCACACTCTCACACGTGCACTCGCACACATTGATAGGAGCCGCACAGATGAAGTAATATCTGGAGGCTGGTGTAATTAGGGCCAATTCAATTGGACTCTGATACTTCATTATACACCTGCCAACAACACCAGCGATTGATAGCCATATTTTCCCTCTCCATTTCGTTTTCTCGCTCATTAATGGCGTGGAATTAATGAAAATTGCTCTGAGTGGCCTCAGTGCTGGAGGACAGCATTCACGCTGCATGGTCTGCACGTGTGCGCTGAGAGTGTGTGTGTGTGTGTGTGTGTGTGAACTTTTCACCCGAGGGGTCTTAAACACACCGTTTTGTAATGATACAAAAGGCATTAACACACATGATGTTCACACACAGGTTGTGTGTGCAACCACACACACACTGAAGCACCTTAATGAAATATTTGATCTGGAAGGACACGGCAACACGCTGCCCTCCTCTGGACTGGAAAGCAATCTGTCACACCGTTCAGGTCAGATCAGCTGCCATCCTCCTCAAACCGGCACATGCACACAGGACGGTACACGAGCTGTGGTGACACAACTGGACCGCCCTATGAGAGGCGACATGACACCCCATTACCATCACTCATGATCACTGAATCTGTGGAAGCGTCAGAGCAACGCTCTACGCTGGCTTCATGCTCATTACTGTTTTTACATAACGCGGTTTGTGTAACGTGTTTTACGTCGCGCTGTTTTACGATACGATGAACTTTATTGTCCCGCTCACGGAAATTTGTCTTGGACTCTGCAGTGCTTCATGAATATGAATGCTACGGCTGCAACTAACGATTATTTTGATAATAGATTAATTTGCAACCTTTTATTACAAAAACAGAACGGACAGTGCAAATTTACAATGCAACAAATCTTAACAATAAAGAATTTATAAAAAATAAAGATCAGAAATCAGAAAACTTAACAGGATTTGATTGAACATCAGAACTTGTTCTCTACACTCACAGACGCACACGCACACTCACAGACGCACTCACAGAGATGCACACTTACAAACACACACACTCACAGACGTACACACTCAGAACTCAGAGAACTAGAGATGATATTCCAGAAGTAAACACTCAATGTATCAACGGATAACTTACAGACTGCACTTTACCTGAACAAAGGTTGTTCATTAGACATAGAACTACAAATCCCAGCAGCACTTCCTCTGCATGAAGCCTCATTATATCAGACTGTTGAACGCAGGTCTGTGTTCTGCTCCCCAGAGGAGATGTTTACGCGTTGCTTCTCTTGAAGCCTCCACGGTATTTTAAAATGAAGACGTTGTCTAACCCAACAGTTTAAACACGGAGAATGAAGGACTAGCTAGCGAGCTAACAACGGTTAGCCTAGCTGCTAAGTTATTGTACACGCAACGCGACTATGCGGCGACATACGAGGAGGTACAGCACCAGAACCTTCTGTCTTTGCGACTTCTTGAGAGGCGTAATAATCGTGAACACAACGAATTAATGATGAAATTGTCAACTTTTTTAATCATCATTTTTTATGGATTCGTTGTTGCGGCCCTACTGAATGCTTTGACAGTCACAATGACATCAAACAATACATCCCCACCATTAATGAATGAAATAATGAACTAATTGAAAATAATTGAAAAATAACAATAATAACGCAATGCTGTTATTATTGGTTTAACATAACATAAGTTTTAGGAAACACAGTTTTCCGTAACGTTGTTTTCCATAATTTAGAATTCAAAATAGTATAAAAATAACAATAATATAAAGATAATAATAACGTAGCACTGTTTAAGGTGACGTTTGTGACATCATGAAGTATTCCTTTGTGTGCAGCACGGCATTGGCTAGCTTAGTTGTTAGCGCTCCTCACTGCAGAAGGAAAACAAAGTTTGAGGGAGTTGTGGTTGTGTTGCTGGTATGATTTAGTGTCCTGGATGCTATGTGTTTATGTTGTACTCCTGTATAACAGCATGTTATTTCATACAGTGCACAGCTCCCTGGGGAAGCTCGCCCACCTCCATCCAAAAGTCTGTCAGACCCTCACCACAGATTATTCACACACTTCTTTTGGACTTCAGCCAGCTCAACAATCAGTAATCAGCCCTCTGGCACACTGACAATTTCTGGAATATTCGTGCCACTCTCGAGCAAACCCTCTGCCTTTAACAGGCCTGCACTCTGAGGCCTTATTGGGGTTCTTAATTCAAAAATATCACTTATTTTTTGTCACGCTTTTCTCCACAATGAAATATCTCAACAATCGTGGTCCCAGCAGGTTGTCCTCTGATGACTTTTCCTTTAACAGAGGTAATATATTCTGTTAATAATAAATGATCTCAACATGTTGTGGATGGTTACTGTGGGATTTGGAATAGACGTGCATGGTCTCCAGCAGATGTGTGAACTTTGATCCCCGTCTTTTCTTGTTGTGCCACCATCAGAGACACGTTTGAGTCCCAATCGTCTTTGACAATCCAGACATAGAATCAAATGTTACGTAATCCTAAAAAGAAAAGAATCAATGTCTGTTGTTCTCGTCCGACAAGTTCTGTTCTTTTCAAAAACTCCTCCAGTGTTTGATCGTTTCAATATGCCTGAGCGTTCCAATCAATAGGTGGGTGTCATGGGGTTGCCAGATCAGAGAGGCGGCTGTGCAAGGTTGCCAGAGTCAGGGATTTGATGTCCTTTTCATAGCGCTAAAGTGCTGAGTTGTACATCTGCCTCCCCAAAACCCTGCCTCGCAATGACCAATGGGCTTATCAGATTTCACACACATGAACAGACAGACACACACACTTTCCTGCTCCACCCTGTACTCAATCGTTGTGTGAGTGTTTGTGTGGTCGGCAACACACTTTCAGTGTTTTGGCTCAAAGTCCCAAAGTGCAACCAGTCTCCATTACAGCATCCTGACAGCTTGCACGGCTTTATTTTACACACACACACACACACACACACGCACACAAACGCACACACACACACACGCACACACACACACACACACACCCACACACACACACCGCAGCTAGCACTGTGGCCGGGTTAGCAATCATCTTAATTGTCACTGAATAATCTATGCAAATGAGGGTTAATGGGAACCTATTGGAGGCATTTGGGGGGACAACGGCTTCTAAAAAAAAGCTCCGTCAATTAACATCAATATTTGTCTTCCTCTAGTGATTCAATTTACACCTTGTTCTCATGTTAATGACCACAATTATTGCTAATTAAGAGGAGAGGACGAGGTGGAACAGGGACACGCTTGATTAGACGGGTGCATGTGTATAAATATCTATCATGCGTAGACGTGTGTGTGTGTGGAGGACGAGTGAGTGCAAAGAAAAAATAAAACCAAAACCAAATGACTGAGATGTGGTGAAAACTAAATATCGTATTCATGAAAAGACTTCATTAAAACCAGGAGCCAAAATGAACATCGCTGTACACATACATGTCCTCACAGAACGTTGGTTGTCTCTCTTCTCCACACACACACACACACACACACACACACACACACACACACACACACACACACACACACACAGCCTCAGTCAGGCAGCCCCTTGGCCGTGCTGTCAGTCAGGTGAGTGAGTCCAGGGGTAAACACTAGGGGTAATTACTCAGCGCCTCCTATCAGCGCTGGTATAAAAAAGCCTCGGGACTCCCAGCAGAAGCGTGTAACCTTAAACTAATGACAGCGGGGTCCTCCCGAGGCGCCCCGGGGTCGTGACCTGTGACTCCGCGACCTCTCTCGACTGTACGCCGTCACATCACTGCTGCACTAACAAGCCGGCTTGTCGGGATAACCTTTAACTGTGCCGCCGTCCGGCTTCTCAGAGACCTTTAGCGAACACGATACCTGGAACCTCTGTTGCTTCAAACTGTGACCCCCCCCCCCCCCCCGCTCATCCTCTCCACTGAGCCCCACCTCTCTGTCTCTCTCTGTCTCCATCCTCTTGTAGTACCAGTGGATTTCTTTGTTTCATCTCCTTCTCACAGACAGTTTTTGTAACCTTTACTTAAGTCAACAAAACATGTATGATCTTTTCACAGCAGCTGCTCATCAATAAGAATAAAGCAAATGAGAGAAATATACACAACACAGGGATTCATTTAGCTGGCATATTAAAAAAGCATAAACAGAAAATGACCCTGTTTTGTGCAGATCCTCTTGATGCAATGCATGCATAATGCTCTACAACATGTTTGAGAGTTTATTTGGGGGGATTCTTTCTGACATCCACCATGGAGGCAGGAGAGAAAAACTACGCTAATTCATAAGTTATTTAACATTACAGTAGTTCTCCTCTTGGCTAAATAAAAGTGCTAACAGCATAGCAACATTTGGAGCATCTAACTTGATTATAGACTTTGGATTTGATGATGTAATAAAATGCATGAATCCCATTGAACATTGTGCTGGAAGCTCAGAGTCTCTCTGCAGCACAGTGCTGCTTAAAGCAGCTAACAGCTCATGCTAATGTACGGAGTCCACTCAGTGACATTGTGGTGCGTTCATGGCCCAATCAGTAAAACATAGGTTTTCTTGTTTTGTTAGCTTCTTGTAGGGAGAAACCTGGAGGAGTGAGTGCAGACGGAGTCAGATCAGGACAGGCTGGCATGGCGAGTCGAAGGCGGGGTTACGTGATGGCAACGTCATAAATAACATCAGAATGATGAGAGATATCACGAGCTGCCCATGGTTTCACAGTCTGTCACTGTAACCCTCCGCTCAGGGGGAAAAGAGAGGGAACTTTCTGGTTGTATTGTTGATCGCTGGTGCCTGCGACTTGTTCCAGCTTTTCTTTTAATTATAACAGTAATATCAATAAATCAAGCAGAAGAAAAAGTAAGACAAAGCACAAGGAAACATTCAATACGCTGTGACTTGCAGCGTAATATAATTCCTGCTGGACTTAGCCTGTAATCCTGACTGCCACAGCGTTAGCTCACTGTTTATAGGGAGGGACTTCAAGGTGAAACTTATATTTTCCCATCCAACAGTGTGTAAATAAGGACAGAAGAAGAAGAAGAAGAGAGGAAAAGACAAAAGGGACAAATAAATTAGGAATGAAAGTGAAGCACACAAAGGAAAGGAGGGATGAGGAGAGGAGGAAAAGGCCTCTGCTCTGCCAATTACATTGTTCTTGTTCTATAAATTGGGACATGGGTGAAGAAAGCTAATGAGAGGCAGAACGCACTGTCTGATGAAGGCGTGTGTGTGTGTGTGTGTGTGTGTGTGTGTGTGTGTGTGTGTGTGTGTGTGTGTGTGTGTGTGTGTGTGTGTGTGTGTTTTAAACAGGTGAAAGAATGACATTAGCAATTCAGCTCTAACTTTGAGAGATGTAAAACATGTTCAGTGTGATCTTGGCCTCAGAGCAGACGGCTTATCAAGGCTTAGGAACCATGTGGTGGAGCGAGGGAGGCGGAGGAAGAGGTGGAGGCCGGCAGGAAGACACTAAGACGGAGAACACGGAGAACACAGAGAACACGGAGAACAAGGAGAACACGGAGAACACGGAGAACGCGTTTTATCGACACATTCCGTGTGGGCAAAACGCTCATTGATAATTCATTAGTTGTCCTCTTGGTGTGATCAGCTGTTCTTATGACTCTGCATCTCTTGCTTTAGGAAAAGATGTTGAAAAGTCAACGCGACGTGAAACCTGCCGTCTCAAAACCACTTCAATGTTTTCAGTTCAATGAACGGAACTTCTGCCGGGGTTATGTTCACAGAAACTTCCTGGGTGGGTAACCTTTTGGAAACCGTGCGGCAAAATCCTTCTGCGCCAATTTTAAGTCCCAGCATGTCCCATTCACACAACCTTTTGGCATAATATATTTTATTTTATTTAATTTTAATTTTATTTTTGGACTGAACAACACCGTTTTTTGACTGAAACTCCTTCCTAACAGACCAAGTCTTTGTTTTATTGTGATTTTTGTTGCAGAGTCTGATTCTTTAGGTCCTAATCTTTCCAGAAATGTGTGTTATTGACACTCGAGGAGGCGCTTCAGGGGAATCTGGCTCATATCATGCTGGATGTTCATAGTTATGATCAAAATATCTTTTAAAAGGTTTTTTTTTGCACTTTGCTGAACAAATACATACAATAAACACGAGTATTGGAATCAATCGGGGATGCAGCTGGGCGGAGCCTCAGCAGGGCGGAGCCTCAGCAGGGCGGAGCCTCAGTAAGGCGGAGCCTCAGCTGGGCGGAGCCTCAGTAAGGCGGAGCCTCGGAGAGGTGACACTCAGCAGACTGCACAATAATGCAGTGAAACTAAGGACGACGTCATCAAGGGAAATAGTTAGGATTAGTATTATCGTACATCTGTATAGTTAAAAAAAAAAATTCTACCTTAATCACAGATTTACACAGCACCATCATGTGTCATTCTGCAGCACGCTGAAGGACTAGAATGAAACACCCCTACAATATACCATCAGGTGCATGCTGCGTCTGGCTAACTAATGCTAAATGCTAACGCGGCGGCTCCATGGTGACTGCTCACTGAGCCTCTCTGCTGTCTGACAGTAATCCTGCTTACAGCTGAGTGGAGAGTTACAGAGACTAAGCACTGCTGCCTTATTGCTGTTTCTATGAGAAGTGACAGGTTGTTTAAATATGTATCTAATCTATTTTAATTATTCTTGGCTTAACACCTCTTGCACCCTCCATGGTGTCCATATCTCTTTCAGTTTATTGGAGATTGTTTGGACGTCTTTGTTAATTCATTCCAGTGAGGATGACAGTTCATAAGCGTATTAGTGTGCTATTTAGGCAATTTAAAATTCCTGCGGGCAATATGAAATAAATTAAAAGACAGCATAGAATATTACTGTAAAATATGTAAATCAAGTAACACATTTGTTAATTTTCATTTCACAGAAATCGATGCAGTTGTTGTGAGTACTTTGTGCGGTGTTGGTTGACGTGTGTTCTTTGTGTTTTTTGTCTCCGCGTCACTTCTCCCTTCATCCCTCCATCGCTGCGTCTCCTCCTCTGTTTCATCCCTCACTGCTGCTGGACTCACTCGCTTCACCCCGTCTTCCACACGGTCAGCACACAAGCTTCCAGTTCACACCGATCACAACTAACGTACAGCAGTGCACCAGCAAGATCTGTGTGTGTGTGTGTGTGTGTGTGTGTGTGTGTGTGTGTGTGTGTGTGTGTGTGTGTACAGGTGGGTGCCCTCATCTAAAAGCTGATAAAAGCGGTTAAACTGCTGCAGTACTGGATGTTGATGCTATCAGGCGAGCCTTCCTCCCCGCAGTACCAGCTGCATGCTTCAGCCTCTCAGGCGAGAGGCCGCACACAACGATACAATACAAACAACACAAACAATGCAAACAACACAAACAATGCAAACATGCTCAAACACACAGGATCCAGAACTGTACATGTTTCATAATTATTGGTTTGAGCATGTATGATATGACTCATTGTGCGTGTCTGAACTGATGATATTTACTGGAGCTTTGTGCACTTTATTTATCATTTTATCTCCTCGTGTCTGAACATCAGGGGGCACCAAGATGAATAAGGTAAAACAATTAAATGAATAGATACCATCATGAAACGTCCCCAGCTGATTACTTGTAGAAGAAAAAAATAAAATAAATAGGCATTATCTAAATAATTTTGTTAGATTAAATATGTGCAAATTGTCATAATTATGCAGAACAGAAAAGTGAAGATGGGGTCAAACCAGGTTACAATGACTGTTTCATGTTGTCCACCTGAAGGTTTTTACAGAGGGAACGTTGGCTTCCTCCTCCTTTTGCAACAAACATTTGCAAATACTCTTCAGTCAATGAAATAATAATAATTTCACCGTGTTTTTAAAATGTTGTATAAATCAGACTATGAATGCTTCATGAACGATCCCTCCGTCCTTCAGAACGTGCTGTCAGTGCTGCTGAAGTGAAAACAGGCTTTTAGCATTTATAATGTAAAATAACATGTCGAGTCACTGCACATGAACTCATTCATTCACCAAACTGCAGCGTTCATCCTCTCATCAGCACAAGTGTTTATGGTCTGAAATGTTAATTATGTGAATAATATTATCTGATGCGTTATCCAACCTTTGTGTTCAGGAGAAATATACCAACACAAATAAACATCTACATGTGAATTATGGATGTTTTCTTTCAATTAGTTTGGATGGCAAGTCGCCCGAAATATCAAAATATATGATAATATATATTATGATTTTGTTTTATTGTTATCATTTTGCTAGTATTACATTATACATATTTAGCTTTTTTATTGTAGTTGAAGGATTTTATTTACAATATAATGTTATATTATTCTATCCTGTTTCAAGTTCATAACAGATTTATTTTTTATTTTAACGAAATGGAAATTTATATTCTATCAAATACATAGATACAAACAACAAAATAAAACTATATATAGATATACATATACATATATATATATATATATATATATATATATATATATATATATATATATATATATATAATATTAATTTATATTAATTTATTAATTGGGTGTCATCTCATGAGATTGTCAACAATAATGCAGCAGACCTCAACAGATCCCCAGCTGAGTTTATTCCCTCACACACACACACACACACACACACACACACACACACACACACAGTTCATTAATATTTAATTCCTTTATCATTGGCATCATCTTCTCTTCCTCTTTCTTCCGTTTAATTTCCTCTAATCTTCCTCGCTGCTCAAACTGTCGTCCATATGTTTAGTGCTTTTATTTCATTACATAATAGATTGTAGTAATTGTGTGTTTTTTTCTGAGGTAAAGAAAGAGCTGCCGTTAATGTGCAATAATTGAGCGATAACCTGAATGATGTAAACGGTCTGCAGTGAAATAGTTGTGTGTCTGTGCGGTTAAGTGCTATCATTGTGCGCGCTAACGAAGACGTAACAAAGGAGAGCTCACTCCGTTATTCTGACACAAAGCGTACCCACATGAGGCGGAGAAACAAACAGTGTGTTGCTGCACAACACAACACACGCTCCTCCAAGGAGACGAGGACAGAACGCAGGGAGAAACCGACAAGTGGGACACGGAGGAGGAGAGAGGGTTCATCCCCCGTTCCTCCTGGATCACAACCCGGAGACAGGAAGTGTTTAACTAGCAGGTGAGCCCTGGTAAAGATTCCTCTTCCTCCCTCCTCTTCCTCCCTCCTCCTCCTCCCCGGGGAGCAGCGGCGCTGCACGAGCAGATTCTGCACATGCTATTGACTTGGAAAGACACTTTCTTTCTTTCTCTCTTTCTTTCTCTCTTTCTTTCTTTTTTGAGAAAGAAAGACAAAGAGGAGGATGGAAGAAGAGAGAGAATGGAGATCACGCAGGGATGGAAGAGATGGATGTGTGTGTGTGTGTGTGTGTGTGTGTGTGTGTGTGTGTGTGTGTCTGTGTGTGTTTGTGTCACAGTCAAGAGCATAAAAGCACACTTAAATGCTTTAATAAATAAGTGTATATTATACGAGTGTATATGTATTTCATATCCACTGTAAAAGTCTAAAGAAAAATATCTTTAAGCTATACACACATATTTAAACACACACACACAGAGAGAGAGAGAGAGAGAGAGAGAGAGAGAGAGAGAGAGAGAGAGAGAGAGAGAGAGAGAGAGAGAGAGAGAGAGAGAGAGGGGGTAGAAGTCTGCCAGTAAATGTCATTTATTTTTAAAACTTGAAGCTCTGATTGAGGTTTTGTCTTGATGCAGTTCATTACGTCATAATTCATATTTCATATTTCATGACATAATGCCCCAAACAAATAAATCCTCAATCGAAATAAAGTCTTTCTTTGGATTAAAGGAGCAATGAATCAATTTTATTTTTCATTCAACACTTCAGATTCGTCAACATAAACACATGAAGGTGCGAACTGAGCGCTGTGTGTGTGTGTGTGTGTGTGTGTGTGTGTGTGTGTGTGTGTGTTTGAGAGACAGAGAGAGAGAGAGAGAGAGAGAGAGCGAGAGAGAGAGAGAGAGAGAGAGAGAGAGAGAGAGAGAGAGAGAGAGAGAGAGAGAGAGAGAGAGAGAGAGAGAGAGAGAGAGAGGGTGGATTATTGCACACATTCTTTCTGTTAGTTAGTGGTAACTTACTCTTCCTGACCTCCTGACCTCCTGACATTTCCTACTGTACTTGAACCTCTCTCACAGCAGCGCAGCGGCCCGGTGTGTGTCCGCAGCGCCGAGGGACAAAAAGCTGAGTGTCACTCCAGCGTTGACTTCGAGTTTGAATGCCAACGCTGTGCACTAAAGCTTCAAAGGTTGAACCTGCGGCGCTCCAGACCAGAACACGGAGTCAGGATCCCGTACCCAAAACCTCATCGCTGGACTTAAAGGGCTGTCCGGTGTGTTGCAGTGACTGTTGGATGAATGATGATCAGCAACAGCTCCCAGCAGCACCAGTACGAGCCTGGTGTCTTCCTCCAGGAGCTCTGGCTGGCAGCGGAGGAGAAGCTTTGCGTCGGCGTCGCAGGGCCGCCGCTCAGGTTTCAACCACGAGGCTGACGATGCATACCGAACGCCCGAGAGCACCGGGGTGTCGCGGGGAGAGAGAGAAACACGCCGGAAACTAAGTACAAATTCAATCAAGTTGTAGGAAAATAAAAGCGGCGACACGTTGAGACGGAAGCTTTCCGCTGTAATTAAACAGACAAAGAAGCGTGTAAGCTAAACCCGGACGGCGCCGGGAAAGTCCCGCTGCCGCCGCCGGCTTCACAGGGAAATCTGCAGTGTAAAGAGAAGCTTTCAGCAATACACACATTTGCATCTCAAAGCCCATCCCTGCACGGTGTTGTTTGTATTATTGTGGCAACAAACACAAACACAACACAGACGCATTCGAAAAAAATTAAGGAACAAAACACTGCAACTTTGCGTTATGTGAGAGGCTCTTCCCATGTGTATGTAAGCAATGCAAGCAAATAGATGAACACACACACACACACACACACACACACACTGCAAGCGACTAACAGACTGCTTCCCTGAGGACTCGTGGTGTTTGTGTTGCTGCATGGAGCGTGTGTGTGCGTGTGTGCGTGTGTGTGGATCCCAGCTGGTGCATGCTCTGTGTGAATGAGTTTTCTGCATGTGTGTGCGTGTGTGCGTGTGTGTGTGTTGCCAGCAGGCGGGTGGTCTGGGCCGCCCTGTAAAGGTGATGTGTGGCGGCTATTTGGAGTCTGGACGTGGCAGGTTAGCTCACTGCAGCCCGCTAATATTTTATATGGCAGCTCTCCCCAGTCTTATCATATTTTATACGGCCGCAATAACAAACTGTCTAGAGAAAAGGGGACCGCCTGCCACTGCACATGCTGCCAGTAGTAAAACTACACACACACACACACACACACACACGCAGAAGCATGGTTAAATGTGCTGGCGCGTCACACAGCAATTGACCGATGCAGTGTCAATCGAGTACTTTTACAGTGAACAAACAGAGTGATAACTGACTAAAAAACCAGGCACAATTAATAGAGACGCGGCCATCTGAGTGACAGGCACGCAGCCACTCCAAGCACTCATTTGGTTCTATTGTCTAATTCAGTTCTGAGCCGACATCTGTCCCCTGTTCTGCTGCCCACTGAACACACACACACACACACACACACACACACACACACACACACACACACACACAGGGAGGGTTGCTCCATGTGTTCATCAACTCTCCACTGAGAGACGAGGAGAGGCGCATGATGGAGAGAAGTTTACCAGCAAGTTACGTGGAGAGAGACGATGACGATGCTGATCAAAGTTTTCACACACGGGATGTTGTGTTTCTTTAAATGGAGGAGGGGAGGGGGGGGGGGGGGGGGGTGAAATGAATACAAATGTGAAAAAAGGAGATGTTTGGGAAGTGGGCGTAGAGTTGCAGGACGGCGGAGTTGATGGAGGGATGAGGAAGACAACAACACAATGTAGAAGTGGAGTGGAAGAGGAAGGAAAGACGTGAGGATGCGTTCAAGGAGCCGTGACTCAGAGAGGGCGAGCGCTCTTACCTGGGGCAGATAGAGGAAGGCAGGGGGGCATTGCAGAGAGTGGGGTAACATCCCGGACCCGGACAGCAGCACACAGCCGGAGTTCGCCATGGAGCACAGCATGTGGAGACGGGACCCCTTACTCATAGAGACTCAGTTACAGCTCCGCTCTGTCTGTCCTCTCACCTCTCAACCTCTCTCTCTCTCCCTCTCTGTGTCTCTCTGTCCTCACTTCTCCTGCCCTCCCTTCTGGACTTCTGCGCTTCTGCCGACGGCCGCGATGAGCAGTCAGAGAGTTACTACTTCAGACGAAGGGATGCCTGCGCAGACACACGTGCACACACACTACACACTACACAGCGGCTGCCAACACACACTGAAGCCTCGGACGGATCGCTCGCGCGCGTGTGTGTGTGTGTGTGTGTGAGTGTGTGAGTGTGGCTGATGTGTGCAGACAGGCAAAGTGATGCTTCTGCTTCTCTCCTCTGTTTACTTTGAGAAAGAGGTGGAGAAGCCGAGGCACGCGAATGAGAGGAGGGATGGAGGAGGCAGGAAGGGGGGGGAGAGCGTGGACGGGGGGAGGAGGCAAGAGGCGGGACAAAGGAGACTTGGGAGGTCCTTGAAGAAAGAGAGGAACCGATTGGAGAGAAGAAGAGGGGAGGGATTGAAGGGGAGAGGAGTGCCTCCGCGTGGGAGGAGGAGGAGGGGGAGGAGGAAGAGGGGGAGGGGGAGCACAGGGGGAGGGAGGAGGGAAGTCTCCGGGGTATTCTAACATCAAATGGGCAAGCATGGGAGAGCGTGTGCTCGCTCGCAGACACATAACGATGTGAGAGCAGCTGATCCACGCCGTTAACCCTTCCAGGACGGACCGGCGCTGATAGCCAGCTCGTAACGGTGACAGCCGCTGTGCCGGCGCTCCTCTGCCAAGCCCAGAACTCAAATAAATCACAAACCTGCTCGCCCCGCTCTCCCACATACACACATTTGTATGCAAAAATCAAAATCAAATCAAAAAGACTCCATTGATCTCCTCCTCTATACATTAGTAAATCAATGTAACTGTGAGATCTGCGTGGGTCCAACGTGGAGAGGAAGCGTTCCAGCTGCTGCTCTATCTGGATGTTTTTAATCCCCCCCAAAAAATAATAATCAAAAACTGGTTGCGTCTGCCCCACATACATCTCCAATGGTTTGCATGAAAACAGACATTATTGCAAGGTGGGGAAAAAAAGGTTTCATTTTATTTAAGAAACAATTATAGGCAGAAACAATTAGAGCGTGTGTTTAATGCCTTTGCAAAAATCACAGAGCTGATGCAACGGCTTAATTTAATTTATAGCTCAGCTGTAGGGAGGATATTTTCTTTAAGCAGAGCATTTCCCTAGAAAGAGCAGAGCTAATGGCTGAATAATGAGATACAGTGAAATATACATCCCCCTCTCCTTTCTTTTCTCCTTCTGTGGGGCCTCGGAGGGGAAGGCGAGCAGCAGTTTATTTATATTTTGGCGTTATGGTTGTTGTTTGATGTACTACAACACTGACTAAATGATTAAGTTTAATCTGACGCTGGAGGAGGGAACACCTCTTCCAGCGAGAGGCAGGGAGGAGGGAGGAGGGAGGGAGGAGAGAGGGAGGAGGAAACAGAAGGATGGAGAGGAAGAGAGGAAGAATAACGCATGCAGCAGTGTGTTCATGCCACCAGTCCTTCCTCTATTTGTTTTATCCTCTCTCTCTCTCTCTCTCTCTCTCTCTCTCTCTCTCTCTCTCTCTCTCTCTCTCTCTCTCTCTCTCTCTCTCTCTCTCTCTATCTCTCTCTCTCTCTCACACACACACACCTGCTTTATTCTTTTCTTTAATCTCTTGCCGTAACAAAAATTTCCACCAGATCTGAATTTTAAAGCGACCTTGATTATTATTATTTTTTGTACGATACTTCCTTTTTTTTCTTCAGTTTTGTACCTTTAGTCTACAGCCTGAAACATGTCGTGGGTTATTAAACCACCAATCATGTCAACACAGTTGATTTAAAATGCTCAAATTACAAAGAGAAAATTATAAAAGAAATCCTAAAATAGAAATAAATAAGGGAAATAAAATAAATGAAAAGTGTGTCCTTCATGCAGTCCAGTTAGTATTCACAAGATAGGTTAGGACGAACACACACACACACACACACACACACACACACACACACACACACACACACACATACGCACACACACGCACACACACGCACACACACACACACACACACACACACACACACACACACACACACACACACACACACACACACATCTGGGCATTTCCTCGACGGCCTTAAGAAGTGATGCTCTGACATGTGAGCAACAGCAGCAACAACACGCAGCTTGTGGAAGTGAAAGCATGAATTATGGCCACGGCAAAAATGTGCATGTGTCATATTTAAAAAAAATAAGATGTTGATTAACCCCTGAAGGCAGCGAGCAAACCTGAAGAGCAGCTTCTGTTTCCAGAGGATGAACCAGCAGACTGGACACACACATACTGGTTCATCTAGTCATTTAATTCACCATTACAATTATCCAGCAGCGCACGCACACACACACACACACACACACACACACGCACACACACACACACACACACACACACACACACACACACGCACGCTGATTGAATGGCAATCTAATCTCCAATCTGCTCTGTAAGGTTTCATTATGGAAAGATATTAGCCAGTGTTTTGAATCTCCTGAGTGTGTGCTCATGTGTATATTATGTATATTGGTTTTTATATCAAAATCTACTGCAAAATATATAGAGTGCTACATTACGTCTAAAAAAACGACTTCTAATGAGGTTTTAATAGAAAAAAAACACATTCTGTACCTTCATGAGCGCATTAAAATGGTCCCTCAATTATGGTCACGCTGAAATGAAAAATGAATCCATTTTGATTTGATAGAGGCGACGCATCTGAAATCCTCCACAAGTCTCTGACCCTGAAGTTACCGACCTGCTCCTCATCCTCACAGGAGGCCGGCTCGCTCTGATCACTCACACACTTTGATCTGATCAAGTAAACAAAACCTGACTCCAGCACAACCCTTTAAAAATATACGTTCATCGCAGAGCGGCAACGACACAGCAAACCATAATTAATAACCATACACCAGTTCAGAGAGGGGAGGCTGACATTTTGTTTTCCAATAATCTAACAATATAGACAATATAGTATCTAATAATAATATATTAATAATACTTGTATCATGATAATATTCATATCATTGTTGTTATTATTATCAGTATTAATATTAATATTCTAAACCATTCTAAATGTGTCTATCTGTGCATAGCGGAGTGATACAGCAGGCGTGTTTAACTTTAAACAGCTGGGGACAGAAAGTAGTCCCTCATGGAGCTGTGAACCGGTCTATGCTTCGTCTCCAGAGCAACATGAAGAAACAGAGCAACATGAACATCCAGAGCAACATGAAGAGACAGAGCAACATGAAGAAACAGAGCAACATGGAGAGACAGAGCAACATGAACATCCAGAGCAACAGGGACAGACAGAGAGAGCATCCCTCCCTCCATCCTCATGTTCACCATGTAAACCACAGAGTGGTGGTCGCCGCTCATACGTTACATATCGTTACTGGTCTTCCTCCCCAAAGTCTCAATGTTCAGTCTCAATGTTTAGTCTCTATGTTCAGTCTCAATGTTCAGTCTCAATGTTTAGTCTCTATGTTCAGTCTCAATGTTTAGTCTCAATGTTTAGTCTCAATGTTCAGTCTCTATGTTTAGTCTCAATGTTCAGTCTCAATGTTTAGTCTCAATGTTTAGTCTCAATGTTCAGTCTCAATGTTCAGTCTCTATGTTCAGTCTCAATGTTTAGTCTCAATGTTTAGTCTCTATGTTTAGTCTCAATGTTTAGTCTCAATGTTTAGTCTCTATGTTTAGTCTCTATGTTTAGTCTCAATGTTTAGTCTCAATGTTTAGTCTCAATGTTCAGTCTCAATGTTCAGTCTCAATGTTTAGTCTCTATGTTTAGTCTCAATGTTTAGTCTCAATGTTTAGTCTCAATGTTCAGTCTCAATGTTCAGTCTCAATGTTTAGTCTCTATGTTCAGTCTCAATGTTTAGTCTCAATGTTTAGTCTCAATGTTCAGTCTCACAGCTTCAGAAAGTTTGGCAGCTAAATGTTCTCTAAAATGTTCTATTTTTTGTGTTTTGCAGTATTTATTATTTATTTATTCGCTCTTTCTCGGAGTGTTACCTGGGCCTGATGAAAACTTAAAAGGCCGGTGACATTGAGGCTTCAAAGCCCCGCCTCGGCATCAAAGCCAGTTTGAACATATTGAAATATTTATCGTTTTTATTCTCTCAGCAGATGGATGATCTGCTGCTCCTCGATACGGTGGAAGCTTACGGGTTAAGAGCGGTCAGGTGAGCGTGGGAGGCCGAGCCGAGGCCGAGCCGAGCCGGAGCGAAACCCGACCACGAGAGCGCAGACTGAGACGGCGGTCGGGTGGAGAGAGAGGCGGCGCCCAGAGCACAGACACAGGAGCGGGCGCGTTGACTCGGCAGGAACAGTGACTTTGAAGGCGGCGGCGGCGGCGGCGGGTTCCCGCTGGCGAAGCGAGGCGGCGTTTAGAAGGAGAGTTTTTTTAGAGGAATCAAAGAGGCCTGAGACTTGACGACCTCAGGCTTTCTCCTCCCTCCATCCCTGAAGGTGCTTGTCCTCTGCGAGCTGGAACCAACTCACCAAGTCACGCAGAAGAGGCCTCTCTGCTCGATCGCCCCTCGCTCTCACTCGCTTTCTTTTTGTTTTGGTATTATTATTTTACCAGGTCCTCAACATATATTCCCAGTCAAGACAGTTTATGAAGCAGATGTGAGGACATTTTACAATATTCTGTTGGCTACCAGCTACAGCTCTCCCCAGGAGGCATGTGTAACAGGTCAATGGACCATGGTCAATATCATTTAACACTAATACGTCTTATTGCATCATATTTATATTCATATTCCTTCACTCGACAGAGAGACGTCCAGAGAAAAAGTGTCTGAAAGAGAGAATGGAGGGAGAAAAGAGAGGATGTGAGTTCAGGCAGAGGGCGAGTGAGTGTGTGTGTGTGTGAGAGAGAGAGAGAGAGAGAGAGAGAGAGAGAGAGAGAGAGAGAGAGAGAGAGAGAGAGAGAGAGAGAGAGAGAGAGAGAGAGAGAGAGAGAGAGAGGATTCCACATATGATTGGTCGAGATCGTATCGATCAAAGCAAAAACCACACGTTTAGGTTGAATGAGAGCTCTCAGTCTGTCATCAGGTGAGAGAGAGAACAGATAGGTAACAACCCCCCTCCTACACACACACACACACACACACACACACACACACACACACTTGTCGTAATACAGAGAGTTGATGCTACGATTTAAAAAGCTAATAAGTGTTATCACCGCGTGAAAGCAACAGATGCGCACGCTCAGCTCTCTTCAACTCCTCTCCATGTTCTCTCAGGCAGGTTTCTCGTGTAATGATGAAACATAAAAGATACGTTTCTGACACAGACAGTCAACAGAGAAGAATATTTCACGTGGCCTGTTATGAATGTGTGTGGATCGGCCGCGGCTGGAGTTAGATTCCTGTCCTGAGTTATTATCCCAGGCCGGCCATGGCTCATGGTAATGAAAGAACATGTCAGCCGGATCAACAGTGTGGCTCACTGATGGCTTCTGGGACAACACTGGAGCCCTGTGGCCCAGAGGAGCCACACACACACACACACACACAGTACTTGTTTGTAGGAGGCACTCATTGTGGGTGTGGGATATGAAAAATGGATGACAATTTAAAGCGAGCAGTGACTGTGGCGTCGGCCCCGTGACGCGCTGGAAGCGTTCCGCATGTAGAGAACAGATTTAAGGGGAAGTGGCGGCACACAGCAGAGCTCACCTGTTCCTGCTTCCAGCGCGCAGAGATATACAAGCACTCACGTGCACATCCTTCATTCATAGACGCTATTTATGATTTACGACCAGCAGCCGTTAACATCTGCAATATCCACAGTTTTATGAGGCCGTGTGAACCGATGGCGCTTTGAACGCAGCTCAGACGGATGTGAAGCGTCCGAGGCTCCGCTCTGGACATGAAGACTCGCTGAGCGACGGCTCTGAAACCAGTGATTTCTCTGAGTCTGCTCCTCCAGCGGCGACGCCCAGCAATACAGTACATGTACGGCTCGCCATGCGTGTGTGTGTGTGTGTGTGTGTGTGTGTGAACACAGTAAGAGAAGCTGCGTGTTGATGACAGGTTAAAGGGAAGCAGGCAAGATGAAGGAACAAAGAGATGTAAGAGATTATCTGTAAGATGTTTTCTGCATTGTTCCTCAACTCCTTTCAGCTCCCAGTGGAAACCTGTGGAGAGCTGAGAGCTGACGTGGTACCTGATACCTGATGTAGTACCTGATACCTGACATGGTACCTGATACCTGACGTGGTACCTGATACCTGACATGGTACCTGATACCTGACGTGGTACCTGATACCTGATGTAGTACCTGATACCTGATGTAGTACCTGATACCTGATGTAGTACCTGATACCTGACATGGTACCTGATACCTGACGTGGTACCTGATACCTGACGTGGTACCTGATACCTGACATGGTACCTGATACCTGACGTGGTACCTGATACCTGATGTAGTACCTGATACCTGACATGGTACCTGATACCTGACGTGGTACCTG
Organism: Clinocottus analis; assembly: GCF_023055335.1. Lineage (NCBI taxonomy): Eukaryota > Metazoa > Chordata > Actinopteri > Perciformes > Cottidae > Clinocottus > Clinocottus analis. Next base: position 15,766,618 of record NW_027175920.1, on the reverse strand, counting down.
ATACCTGACGTGGTACCTGATACCTGATGTAGTACCTGATACCTGACATGGTACCTGATACCTGATGTGGTACCTGATACCTGACATGGTACCTGATACCTGATGTGGTACCTGATACCTGACATGGTACCTGATACCTGATGTGGTACCTGATACCTGACATGGTACCTGATACCTGACGTGGTACCTGATACCTGACATGGTACCTGATACCTGACGTGGTACCTGACGTGGTACCTGATACCTGATGTGGTACCTGATACCTGACGTGGTACCTGATACCTGATGTGGTACCTGATACCTGATGTGGTACCTGATACCTGACGTGGTACCTGATACCTGATGTGGTACCTGATACCTGATGTGGTACCTGATACCTGACATGGTACCTGATACCTGACGTGGTACCTGATACCTGATGTAGTACCTGATACCTGACATGGTACCTGATACCTGACGTGGTACCTGATACCTGACGTGGTACCTGATACCTGATGTAGTACCTGATACCTGACATGGTACCTGATACCTGATGTGGTACCTGATACCTGACATGGTACCTGATACCTGATGTGGTACCTGATACCTGACATGGTACCTGATACCTGATGTGGTACCTGATACCTGACATGGTACCTGATACCTGACGTGGTACCTGATACCTGACATGGTACCTGATACCTGACGTGGTACCTGACGTGGTACCTGATACCTGATGTGGTACCTGATACCTGACGTGGTACCTGATACCTGATGTGGTACCTGATACCTGATGTGGTACCTGATACCTGACGTGGTACCTGATACCTGACGTGGTACCTGACGTGGTACATGACGTGGTACATGACGTGGTACATGACGTGGTACATGACGTGGTACATGATGTGGTACATGACGTGGTACATGATGTGGTACATGACGTGGTACATGATGTGGTACATGACGTGGTACATGAGAGGCTTCAGCTTCGCAGCGCTTTGAGAAACATGAACGTTCCTTTTGTTCATCCGTCAAAAGAAGGCTTCTGAAACATTAAATACAAATATCAAGAAAACACACGGAGCTGGAATTGATCTAAATAAAATGGCAATTGTTGTTTTGAAACTGAAAATATTCATGGAGCCTCAAGTATAGGAAGTAACCCAGTACTCCCAGTACTCCCAGTACTCCCAGTACTCCCAGTCACATGTAGAATCACATGTTTGTTCTTCCTGACGTTTCAGTGATCAAATTCATCTTTTCTTCTCTTTTTGAAGTACTTAGTAAAACATACAGAAGAAATGTAATTAAGTGAATTAACAGTTTGTCCAACTGCAGCCAATACATGTAGCAGTTCTTCTCTCTATAATAATAATAATAATAATAATCATAATAATAATAATAATAATAATAATAATAATAATAATAATAATAATAATAATAATAATAATGCATGTTTGGCAGACACTGAGATCATAACTTCATACTGACCTCAACATAACTCGCCTTCAATTTGTGAAATCCTTTTCTATTTTGAGGGTAAAAGTGAAGACAATTTTTGTTCATCTGAAGTATTTCAGAAGTCCCAACACAGACAAGTATTACCAACCTTCAAGTTTCAATATTCAACAAAATATTACAACCAAAACAGGAGAGAATTAATACACAGCCCGACTTCCTTTATTCCTCCCCTCTCCTGTCCTCTCCTCCTCTCCCCCTTTCCTCCTCTTCTCCTCTCTCCTCATCCTCATCCTCCTTCTTCTCCTCCTCTCCTCTCTCCTCTCCTCCTCGCCTGCTCTCTCCTCTTCTCCCCTCTCCTCCTCCTCCACTTCTCTCCTCTCCTCCTCCTCTCCTCTCCTCTCACCCCCTCCTCCTCCTCTCGCCCCTCCTCCTCCTCTCCTCTCCTCCTCCTCCTCCTCCTCCTGGTAGTGGCTGGCCTGAGTGGCAGTATTTCATGCAGCGCTGGTGTCATGAGCTTCCAGCAGCAGGACGGAGGCCGGTCGTTGGGCCGCGAGGCGGCCAGCGCCCCCAGAGGCCCGAGGAGAGACGGAGCCTTTAATGTTCACGTGTGAAGGAGCGTCCATCATGACGGCACGCAAGATGTCAGCTCGTCATCACTCCACCATCGTCCTCCTCACTTGTTTTACCTCACCTTTTACCCACACTGTTATCTTCCCTGCTCCGTGCTAAACACACACACACACACACACACACACACACACACACACACACACACACCTCTGTGTTTCCTTTTCAGTCAAACAGGATGAATTGCTGCAGAGGACGAGAGAAAGAGGTGAAATAGAGGAAATTTGCTTCAATATTTATGCGTTCAGAAACAAAACAAGTCGCGGCTCTCAGGATGCAGTCCAGTGGCTTTTTAGTTTTTGACGTCACAGAAATGCAATTCTCAATCCGCCCTGTTCTGCTTTAGCACTCCCAATGGTCGACTGCAATACATCTCCTACACACACGCACACGCACACACACACACACACACACACACACACACACACACACACACACACACACACACACACGGCAAGAGGCAGTAATATATCTCTGGGAGAATTTAAGTGCACCACCACCAACATTTGCATTTCTGTGGAACGAGTGCATCTGATTTATCGAAGTAGAGGCCTGAAGCATCTTGGGAAATGAGGCGGGTGGATGGAAACTACGTTTCCCAGAGGCAGGGTGTTTTGGCCATGTCAGCAGCAGGCATTTCAGAGGTGCTGTTTTGCAGCGCTGGTGAATTTCCGAAAAGAAACGAGTGAAAAAAAAAGAGAGAGAGAGAGAGAAAGGGGAAAGAAAGGAGGAGAAACGGGTAAGCAGCAAAACAACTTTTTGTTTAAGCATGAATTTTCAAGAGGAGCCAATTGTTTTTTATTCAAGCGAGGTTTGAGCGCTGAACGTCTTCTCCTCAAGCGGAATGATTCACTCTGGAGAGCGTCACAGCTTCACAAACACACACATTACGCTGGTTTGTGTAGAATCTAGAAAGAAGAGAGCGGAGAGGAAAGGAGGGATGGAAATGGAATGAAACTGGGAAGAGAGAGAGGGAAATAATGAGAGGAGAGAGGAACCCAGGGGGAGAGGATACAGACACAGAGACAACAAACCTTTTCTGTCACGCTATCATTACCACTCCTCCATTCCTGTTCTCCTCTCAGTAAATAAGAGAGGGGGATGAGTGGGGGGAAGAAAGTGCCTCTGCAGAGAGGACATTACAGAGCGGATGGATTGAACAGAGTAGGAGGAGGATCAGGGGATGAGATGAGAAAAGGGAATACGCTGAAGGCGGACGGCCAAATGAGTGGACGTAAGCGGACGGAGGGATGAGCGGAAGAGGAGCGAGGAGAGGGAGGGCGAGAAGCCCCGTCGAGCCGCTCTCTGTCGTATCTATCAAGTGTGACTCGTAAATTTCCTGTGCGCTGCGAGCTGATTTATCCGCAGTCAGAGGGTAATTCTGCCTCCACGGGGACGGGAAGCCTCCCAGCACACCTGCTGCTGGAGGCCGGCTCACCTGAGGCCGCTACACACTCCCTCCTCTCGTGATGCCACACACACACACACACACACACCACAGCTCTGCTGAACACACTTCACCTCACAGGACTGCCGTTCAGGTCCCGGTTATTTCACTTACGTTACCAGCTTCTTCTTTGTTCCCTCCATCGTGGGTTTTTCTCACTCTAAGAAGCTTCTATACACATTCTTATTCCATATTTAATATTCTTCTTACTGTTAATTTTTAATTTTGTTTTATTACCATTCTACTGTTTATTCATATTACTTCATTTTAATCTTTATTTACTGTGAGCAGTGCTGCTGTAATCCTGTAATTTTCCCAGTGAGGGACTAATAAAGGATTATCTAATCTTATTATATCTTATCTTATCTTATGGTGCCTCACCCTCACGTTACTGTTCCACAACCTCACAACATTGACCACGTTACAAAGTTGTATAACTTAAAGTTAACTAAAAGTTAAAGCTATTTTATCATTTCATGTTTTTTTGCAAACTACAAATCCACTGTTAGAAAAATCCATTCATGTCTTCCACCAAGTCGGCCATCTTGCACCGTCATGTTTCTACAGAAGCCCGAATGGACCACGAACACCGACTCTCCCGAGCCTTTTGCTTTTTACATTATTAAAGCAGCGATGCGTTCAGAAAGCTATAAACTAAATTATTAAAGATCAGGGTATTGATAAGGTGTTACTGGTGCCTTTCATTAATACTTTTGAATGAGCTCTTCCAACTACAAACACACACACACACACACACACAGTGTTACAACGTTAACCGCCATCGTCTCACACTGTTGCTCAATAAGTTACTAAAACTCTTGTGGGACAGTCAACACTTCCCGGTTCGTGGACTAACTTGCTTTCGGCTATTTCAGATTCATTCCATCAGAAGCTGCAACATTGTCGGCCATGTTGGAGAACAACGATAGCCTCATACATGTTCATTTAATATTGCAGATTTATACTGAATGAAATCACGGTTTAGAAAAATCTGATTAAATGAATCAAATTGCTTTGATCCAACTGACTTGAAGAGCTAAACTGAATTAGCTTGCTGTTCAGTTTTTTACATGTGAACCAAACAAGCAGCAGCGCAGCAGACAGAGCAGAGCTCCCCATGCATGACATTTAGACTTGAGAGCAGATGAAGAGCACCTCATTACTGTAGAACTATGAGAGTATATGTAGTACAGTATCTATATTTAAAAGATGAATCCAGTCCAGCGTGTCCTTTATCCAACTTCAGCACATGTCTTTGGGCAAGATCAATGCTCAAGACAAGGGCGGGCGTGACGGCTCCATGTTGAGCAATCTCCAAAACCTCTTGCCATTTTAACATTTAATCAAGTTGATGTCAGGCGGTCAGTCTCACTGTCTGCAGGACGAAGCAGCCCCAACAAAGTCAAACTCCTGCACCTCATGAAAGAAACATGGCGGCCCCACGGCGCCCGTGTTTGGTGGAAGTCCTCATCTCGCAACCAGCGCACACTCGGAGACGGAGACGAGCCGTCCCTCGATGATGTCGGCTCACCTGAGTAACCCGACTCCGACCTCTGTCAATAAACCTCTCTGTCTATCTGGCTCTCCTCCTGCCGCCCAGGGTCTCTCTCTCTCTTCATAGCCCGTGGTAATGTCTCCTGCGTGGGGTTCAGCCAGCAGCACAGAGAACACTGCTCCATCAGAAGGATGATGTATTTTACATGAAACAGTGCAGCCTGGACTCTACAATCTTCCATCCAACACGAGAACACCTTTCATTTGATTTGTTAGGATATAAAAGCCAACACGTGTTAAGGATGAGAACTGGAGAGCAAAGAGAGATGAGGTGATCATCATATGAAGGGATTCATACACACAGAAGATGTCCCGGACCATGAGGGCCACATCTGAGCTTTTTAAATAAACAACAAAACAGCTGTTGTAATAGCAATGTGTGATGGTAAAGGCATCAGGAAAAGGCATCCATTTGAATATTGACTGAAGCACATTGCTTCTCAAGTTTGATGGATTTGAGCAAAACCTGTAAACAGCTTGAATAAATGAGGTTGGGCCGTTCTGAGAGCAACGCTGTGTTGAAGTGTCATCAGGACTCTGTCCACATGTTGAGCCTCTGCTGCAGTGACGGAGTGCAGGGCAGAGGTGAGAGGACGTGTAGGGATGAGAGGAGACCTGCAACCAGCGGTCCTGGCTGGAGGACAAGAAGAAAACAATGTGTCTCTGACTCCAACCATACAGAATGTTTCTACGTAGAGAACAGAGAGTTTGGGTTTTCCTCCTCAGCAGTCAGTTCATTCTGCCCGAGGCCGCGCTGATGTCATACTTCCTTAATGGCACATTAACTCTGTGTGAAGGTAAGCCAGGTTATAAAACAAGGAATTAAACTTTATTGAATCAAACTAAATTGTCCCTGCTGCTGTACTACTAACCCTGTTCTGGATTACCCAAAGACTGCGGACGCAGCGCGACGGCCCTGCAGAGGGCCTGCAGAGGGCCTGCAGAGGGCCTGCAGAGGGGCCACAGCAGAGGGGATAGAGCAGAGGGGCTACACAGGGTCTACAGCAGAGGGGCTACAGCAGAGTAGACATTACCTCACAAATATTTTATTTATTTATTTTGGGTGAACCGATCCTTTAAAAGCACCACGATGTCATCCCAACTCCTCACACACTGGTGATGTCATGATGCTGCGTGTGAACACGCGGTCAACACAGTTCTGACTGAAGCTCAGTCTGACGAGGTCTCCGCTGTTGGTATGAAGCCGGTTGCACCTCGTACATCATGCGGGACCGAGCGCCGGTATGTCACGCCGTGGGAAGGAGAAAGAAACTATCATCCTCACCGTGAGGTTTGGTGACGGTACGACTACTTAGTTCACATTTACTCAGGAGACAAAACCGTGAGGACACACAAGGACCGCGGACCACGGCCCGGGTGGACCAGATGCCAGTTTGACAGATGACAGCTGGATTTACAGTGACACCTCAGTAAAGGCTCATTCAAGTGTGTGTGTGTGTGTGTGTGTGTGTGTGTGTGTGTGTGTGTGTATGTGTGCTTCTTCAGGTGCTCAAGTTAAACCGAGTGCACGGTACTCTGAGCCGACACAAACCACAGGTTGCGTATTTCCCGTCGTTCACCCGGGCGCCGGCCGGCCGGCGCTGCTTGGCAGCGGCTCACAGGCTCAATATGTGGGCAGTCTGCCTGCATCAGGGACAGGTGTGTGAGTGAGTGAGAGTGTGAGTGTGTGTGGGGAGAGAGGGACCGTGTGTGTGTGTGAAATTAGCTTGTGTGTTTGTACGTCATTGCAACAGTGCATGTGCCGTACCAAAGTGTGTGTCCGCCTGGCAGCGCTCACAGCCCTGATGCCCACTGGCACCGGGCTGCACGCCGCTGCAGTTGTTGAAGAGAAAGGGAGCAGCTGGCACTGCTGGGAGAGGGTGAGGGTGGGGGCAAGGGGAGCACGAGGGAGGGGATAAGAGTGTGTGTGTGTGTGTGTGTGTGTGTGTGTGTGTGTGTGAGGCGATGGCGCTCATGTGTGCAACAAGGAGGCTACTGGTCTTCTTGCCAAGCAGCAGCACAGTGAAAAGGTCTGCCGAGCAAACACATTGACACATTTCAACAAACGCCCAGAATATACTGCGACATCACAGCCGGGACGTCCCAGAAGCGTGGTGCGTGTCAGTGAAACGCCATTTCAGAACAGAACCATCGCAGCAGTACGTACACGGCGTTTCTAACGGAAGCATTTCATCCCTCAAGAATGCAGAAACTCTTAACGACTGCACTGAACGTGTTTTATTCTGAGGGGAAAGTCTTGGATGAGATTGTTCTCTAAAGAACAACAAGAACATCAGACGTTTAAGCAACATGTCCGTGTTCACAGGAAGTGAGAAGTGAGACGTCTCTCGTGGCTGCAGTGGTTATGAAGGGATGTGATGATGTCATAGAGGACAGAGCTCTCCTCCACCAGGCAGGAGAAGAGACTGACGGCTTAAGAACTGGAGGAAATCTTCTATTCATCAAGTCAAATGGATTGATTTAACCGTGCAATAGCAAACCCAACCTTAGCTGAGCCAACTGTCTCACACACACACACACAAACACACACACACACACACACACACACACACACACACACACAATGAACGCATTAACACAATAACCCAACAGAACGATGCGCTACACCTTTCAAATTTAAAGAATATTTTTGTGGACCAGAACATTCCCCCAACAGGCGGTTTCTTCCAGCATTCGTAGCCATGCCCGCAAGAAATAATGCGCTGTAATTCATAAGATATCCCACAGAATGATTTAGTGTGTTATGAGCGTAATGGTGACGTGGGAAGTGTGTAAAGGACACACACGCTCACAGCGCTGTCAGCCGGGAGTCCTGCTGTTCTTTCCACACGTGGAATGGAAACTGCATTGTCCAACATTTTCCAATAAATACATTTCTAAAACGAGCAGGGGAAGTGCCTTCTCGCACCCTCAGCATGGGTTATGGTTACTAATAATGCACAGATACAGATTCATAAAGGAACAGCATTAGACTCTGATCGTTACCTGGTGGTCTCTACTCCTAACCCTGAAACAGAGATCATACCACAGAAGACTAAAACCTCGATGATGTCACTGATAGCAGCGTCAGATCAGAACACCTGAGTGTCATTCCAGATGAAACCAACAACATGTTCTCTTTTAATTGGGAGGACGCATTGTCTTAAACTGTTAACCCAATGCATGCTGGGATTAGCTCCTGACTGACCTGCTGAACGAACTGAAGGTGAGCTCTCACCTGTACAGCTTACACTCCTGCGTTTTATACAGTTCATGACAACATGAACCAGTCAGATCCTTCATTTCCATGACAAGAAAGAAAAGAACATCTTCATGTCGCTTCTAGTTTCTGTTCGTCTTTCTTTGTTTTAGCTTTAGTGCAATATGAAAAACACTGAGCACACCATGATGCCAGCGACTGTAGAGACTGTATGTTAAAGGATTGCCAGATCAATCTCACGTTAACACGTTCATTTACCCAACCCTGTGTGTGTGTGTGTGTGTGTACATATATATATATATATATATATATATATATATATATATATATATATATATATATATATATATATATATATATATATGTATATATATATATATATATATATATATATATATATATATATATATATATATATATATATTTTCCTGAACAGGTACTGTTCAGTAGTAAGGGTCCCTGTGAGGGACAAACCACTCCTTCTTTGGTCCATGTTCAGTAGTAAGGGTCCCTGTGAGGGACAAACCACTCCTTCTTTGGTCCATGTTCAGTAGTAAGGGTCCCTGTGAGGGACAAACCACTCCTTCTTTGGTCCATGTTCAGTAGTAAGGGTCCCTGTGAGGGACAAACCACTCCTTCTTTGGTCCATGTTCAGTCTGTTTCTTACCTTAAAGATGTTAAAGACCAGCAGTTGATTCACTTTATACAAAAGCAATAAGTGCTTTTCATGTTTTCAGTTCACTTTTTCTTCCTCAGTGATAAAGTCCAGTCTGTGTTGTCTTGAACAAGTGACCTGAACATCTTGTGATGTGAGGAAAGTTCTCCTCTTTGAGAGAAGAGTAAAGATCCAGAAGTGATGCTCTGCATAGTGGATCAGACCTCGGGGTCAGGAGCTCTGCGTGATTCACTTTAATGTGGACGCGGTGGCTGCTGGTGTGTGAGCGCTTTGTGAAGCTGTTGATGAAGCTGCTTGTTGCTGCCCCGCTGCTGGTTGAGAACAGAAGCTACACAACAATACACACTTTCACGTCAGACTCGTCAACACGGAAGCGCGCCTTCAAAGTAAAAGCAGTGTCGCGTATTTCATTCATAACGTGCATCTTATTTATTTATGTTTCATGTTTGATTGAGCTCACGCGGGCCGGACTGGGAGAGCCGTGAGACGCCAGGTCTGAACGACGTCTGGAGAGACTTAAAGCGATAAGCCCCTCCCACTGCAAAAAAATAATAATGCAGAAAAAAGAAGATGCAGTTAACACATGATGTTAACTGCAATTGACAGATTCATCTGTCTTCAACGTGTTCATTTGCAATTTAATCTGTGTGTGTGTGTGTACATGTGCGTGTGTGTGTGTGTGTGTGTGTGTGTGTGTGTGTGTGTGTGTGTGTACACGTGCGTGTGTATAGAAGGACAATCTTTGTATAGTTTATGTATGTATATACATATATACTGTATACATGTAATGTACATCTATATCTATATATATAGATATATCTCTATCTATATATATATGTATGGGTGTGTGTGTCTCTCTGTGGTCTTTGTGCAGAAAGCCCCTGCTCGTTGCTTCCTCTCTGTCGGTGCTCCCTCATCGTGGGGGGGAGGGGTGTGTGTGTGTGTGTGGGGTGGGGGGGGGGGGCGATAGCATCTCGTTATGTGCTGAGGAGTAAATGACTTACCGCCTGCCGAATATTAAAAACACACAGCGCTGCTTCCTGGCCGGGCCTTATCTCTGCTTGGGACAACACACAGGTGTCATCGTCTGCAAAATGATCATGAGGATGAGAGCAGATAGCAGCTGTTTGATCCCTGCACGCAACACACACAATTACAACTAGTGTGTGTGTGTGCGTGTCTGTGTGTGTGTGTTTTGCTTTGCGTTAATGACCACTGGAGACAATGTATCAATAACAATGTCCAGAAATTGCTATAACGCTGATTGAGGGACGGAGATGTTCAGTAGATAAATGTTCTCTCCATTGCTGTCATCAGCATGTTGAGCAGGTTGTATTTAACTACCTTCATGAACCTTTATGAATTTACCCATCACATGTCTTTATGAAAAGGTTGCAGTGAATTAGGCAATCCTTTTAAAAACAAAGAGCATCCCATTTCATAAATACTTGTGTTTATGAGCCGTTAGTGGTTGTCTGGATGTCTTTTTTCCTCTGAGAGCAAAGCAGGAAGTCAGGTGGCGTTGAGTGTTTGGATGATAATAACTGGAGGAAGATGATGTTTTTACGTTCCCAGGTGAAGTGTTTTACAAGTGAAGGAGGAACATTTGGTGTAAAAAAGAGCATAAGTGCCATTAAACAGATGCTTTATTAATGCTCCACCACGAGCACATCTTCTGAAGACAGATATTTTACGTTCAATCTCAATTCAATTGGAATTTGAAAGTAAAACTCATCGTTTATTATGCGTGTATGTTGTTTTACACAGTGGCATCTCTAATGTTCTGTTAATTAATAGTGTCTTATTATTATGCAGACACGCCGTGGTATCTCCAGCCGCTGTGTGCGACAGGTTCCAGGTTAGAAGTGTTTAAGCAGGTGCTCCCCGGAGTGTAAGCCCAGTAATCTACAAATGGCGATTCGCTATTAAACGGCTAATTCCCCTGGATTAAAGGATTCCTGCGAACACAACCCCCTCAGCGCTTCCCCTCCCGCCTCGCGCTCCTGTCGGCGAGCGGGTTTGCTCAAGGTGTCGCTTTAAATATTAATGACGGGATGAAGGGATGGAGGAGAGAAATTTAGAGGCATGTAATTTCAATTTAGGGGAAATGGAGGAATGGAGAAGAAAGGCTGCGAGGGGGCAGGGGCCAACGTACACACACACACACACACACACACACACACACACACACACACACACACACACATGCAGTACTGCAAACTAACAGCAGAACCAGTGAATGAAGCCTAAACAGCCTGATGATGAATGAAGGCATCACAGCACCTTTACAGTGTGTTGTGTGTGTGAACATTATTTTTTCCCTCATCTTCCGTAATATTTATTGAACTTCATCCACCAGACCGACATCCTGACATGTTCATTAGCGTTGTGAGTCGCTGGCATACGCCTCACAGCAAACAATCTCCAAAGGTGCTTGGTTTGCAGTCAGATTAAAAATCTGACGATTATTCCTTTTCTGCTTGGTGAGCGACAATTCCCCCAGTTTAAATATCATATTTCCCCTTTAGCCTCTTCACTTTACTATTACTTACTTAACTTTGCCTTGAAACCCAATTACTGCGGCTGATATTAATTCTGCTGTTATTACATACGAGGTGAACAGTAACCAGCTCCTCCGTGAAATCAAATGAATGTGAAACTAAGTCTAATTGGGTCATAATTTTGACGAAAACCCCATTATTGAACAAATGTCACAGAAATTATTTGCAGCAGAGTGAAGCAGCGGGGAGCTACATCCTTAATTGCATTAGCGAGCTCTTTGGTTATAAAGCAGATTAACTAACAGGAGATTTACAGATAATTTCAAAACAAAAACGGCAGGTGACATCACACCCTGAGGCGGCAGATGAAAAATAAAAAAAATTAAAAATCCGTTATTATTCCAATCCATTTACAGAAAGAGTCCATATTTCACTCTGGGCTGCCACTCAGAATCTGCTGAATCTATATAAAAGAAGCAAGCTTTTACTTCCCTCTGCGGCCAATTCATAAGCTCTTTGAATATTTAAACAAGTCCAGCAACGTGAACACAAATGTAGGACTCAGACGTAACACTCACAACAGTTCTTTGTCTTGAAGCCTGAAGGCCTCGGCTGTGTGCGGGCGCTCGCCGGGCGGGTAAACAGCCAGACACTCGGCTGTCAAATTAAGCTGTCAGATGCCTCGCATCATCTGGTCAGAAAGTGATAGCGGGAGCGTCATTTACATAGACCTGGCAGCACGATCAATACTGCGCCGGCTATTTCTGAAGGAATATTAGGTTATGGTATTAAGCGGAGAGTCATCTGATTAATTCTGTGAGAAACAAGCTGACTGTGAGTCTGGAAGTTTGAGTCTGATACCAACAAACTCCTGCCGGCCGTGAAACTTCTAATATCTATTAAATATCTTCTTTAAAGTGCTGCGCTGTAACGTTTACTGCGCCTCGGCTCCAGCAGGAGAAAACAATGTCAGGCGGTGGAAGGAAGAGTCGCGGTGTTATTACTGAGTCCTGATTGGATGCTGAGATTACACTCGTGACCTGAGAATCAGTCATCGGGGGGAAACATGAGTGTCCAGCGTAGTGTATGACGTATTATAAATACTTTTCAGAATAGTGTACAGCTCAGTTATAATGTACATTATACTACATGTAGTGTACATTATACCATATATAGTGTAGAGTGTACATTGTACTATATGTAGTGTATAGTGTACATTGTACTATATGTAGTGTATAGTGTACATTATACTATATGTAGTGTATAGTGTACATTATACTACATGTAGTGTACATTATACCATATATAGTGTAGAGTGTACATAATACTATATGTAGTGTATGGTGTACATTATACTATATGTAGTGTACATTATACTATATGTAGTGTATAGTGTACATTATACTATATGTAGTGTATAGTGTACATTGTACTATATGTAGTGTATAGTGTACATTGTACTATATGTAGTGTATAGTGTACATTATACTATACGAAGTGTATAGTGTACATTGTACTATATGTAGTGTATAGTGTACATTGTACTATGTGTAGTGTATAGTGTACATTGTACTATATGTAGTGTATAGTGTACATTATACTATATGAAGTGTATAGTGTACATTGTACTATATGTAGTGTATAGTGTACATTGTACTATATGTAGTGTATAGTGTACATTGTACTATATGTAGTGTATAGTGTACATTGTACTATGTGTAGTGTGTAGTGTACATTGTACTATGTGTAGTGTACAGCTCAGTCATAATGTCCAATGTAGGTTATGGCGTGTTATAAATACTGTACAGCGTAGTGTACATTAAACAGAGTTTCTTTTGTTCAATCTCAGTTGAGTGTATTAAAATTGTCATGTTAGTGATGATTTTTTCTGACCAATCAGAGGTCTGCAGTGTTTTACCTCCACCGTCCAATCAGAGTGCTCCGAACCCTGAGGCCACACCAAGCGCGCTGGCTCTCCGGGCAGCATGCACAACACAACAACCACACAACTGCACTACTGCCCATGTTAATGAACCAGGCCCATGGAGCATCTTATCAGCTGTGAGATTGTGTAATAAAAAAGCCAATATATATGTATATATATATATATATATATATATATATATATACACACACACATTATATTCATGCTTTATTTCACAGATCCTTTCTCCACACAACAGAGTCCTGATCATCGGCGCTGCTCTCCAGACAATCTCAGCCCGGGATAACGAAGCCAGATCGCTGCCCGGGGTTCACCCTCAACGAGATCTGCCGCGATTAACCCCTGTGAGACCCCCTGTGACCGCCATTTTGTGCCCAGCTGCACAGCGAGCCCCGTGGAGGAGCCGGCGGGGAGCGAGCCGCCTCTCGGGAATCCCTTTTGTGAACATAACGAGACGCGTGTTTGCTACCAAGAAAGGCGGAGAACGCCGGCTGGAAATGAGAACACTGTGAGGATCACGCACCTGTTTTCCTCCAGAGGAACAATCATCCAATCAATACGGACTTTGACCTGCGACCTCAAAACTTTGTGACAGCTCATTGGTGGAGCCGGAGGCGCTGGAATCCTCAGCGGGCAGCGCGCTGCTCGTGGCGTGTGTTCTCATTAAAGAGCAGCTCCTGCTAAACAAACAGAGGAACACCCCGCTGCACCCGCACATTCTGGAGGCGGACGCGTACACAGACACCGCCAGGGGAGACACAAGCCACAAACACATGTTACACACACACACACACACACACACACACACACACACGGGAATTCCAATGCTAAACCAGCATAAACCATGCTCCTCGTGCTGCATGTCAATAGAGCATGTGTGTGCAGAATAAGCAAGTGCGATCAGCTAAATAGACAAAGTAATGCATGGGTAAACACACTCGTCCCGTGTGTGTGTGTGTGTGTGTGTGTGTGTGTGTGTGTGTGTGCATGTTGGGAGTGGTGCATGCTCTTTATGTTCATGGTAAGTCCTCTGACATGGGGTATTGTGTCAGGACACTACGGTTCGTCTCAACAGACAGAGTGAATGCAAAGAGTCCTGCAGGCGTTGGACAGGTCCTGGTCCCAGCAGCGTGACACTTGGTCAGACCGGCATCCCGCTGGAGTCGTACCGACACACTGAGGCTCCACCAGCGTCAGAGAAAACAACTGGTTAGAAATACAAAATAAAAAAACACTTGCTGATGTCGAGGCATTAAAAAGCCACTTAGTGAGGACGATGTGATGCGGGCCGTTGATGGGATTAGATGAGGACGGGCGTGACAAAGTGTCAGTGGTGGACGCTGTGGGAGAACGGGCGCTCATGCTGTCATGTGATCAGTACAGCGTGGCCGCAGCAACATCACATACAGCAGCTCAGCGCTGTGACGTTTCAGGGTCAGTTTGCACCACATGCACTGTGTCGTTTCAAAGAAACTTTGTGGTTTGGTTCAAATAAGTATTCACTGTTCGTCAAGTTTAATAAACATGTTTTTTTGTTTTTTTACACAACTGTTTAGCCAATTCCTATAACTAAAGTTCAATAACTTAGTGTTCCTCTGAGCGTCGAATAACGATGCGGATGGATTTACATCTGATTTAGTCTGTACTGACGCTGAGGGCCTCGTGAGCCTGAGCTCCTGAGCACGATTCATCCACAAAGACCTGAGGTACGTGTGTGTGTGTGTGTGTGTGTGAGAGAGAGAGAGAGAGAGAGAGAGAGAGAGAGAGAGAGAGAGAGAGAGAGAGAGAGAGGCGTGGCCATCATTTTGAAATAGAAAAGTGATCATTCGAAGAAAATAGCGGCCCCGAGAAGAGAGACTCTGTGAACAAAGTCCATGTGATGTTTCATTTACAGCTGAGTTTTGTATCCATCCATTTCAAGGCTTATCTGACAGCCAAACCTTGCAGAGTGCTAATTTAAATCACATAATTACCCTATTCGAGGTACAAGGTCATCCACCAGGAATGTGCACGGTTGTGATTGGCCGCTGCAGCTCCTTGCCGCGTGACGTCACGCTGTGCCGGTTCAAGGGTTCAAACAGGCGCTGCCTTCCCTTTCCTGAGGGGAGCTCACAGTCGTCCCACTGACGAGAACACAGAGCATGACTGCTGCTGCCGGCGGGATGTTTGTTCATGTCAGGAGGAGATTGTTAAGTTACTGACTTATAACTGAACTAAGGTCGCCAACGCACTTTCTTTCTGCTTCTGGGATCACCTTCTCGAAAGTAAATTTGCTTTTGAATTCGTGCCGCCAGGCAGCGGCTTTTGCACCAAGAACAAACGTCCTGAAAGCAGACAGGGACCTTTTCTTTTCAATCAGACCTGAAGGTTTGACTGACACACAACAAACAAACAAAGCAGAGTGTGTCTGAACGGGTCAGGTGTGGAAACTCTCTTAAACTGAACGTGTTGATATGACCTGCTGATCTGCTGCAGCGCCGCCAAACGTGAACCAAACATGAAGATGAACCCGGCTGCTCTTCACTGAGAGACGCTCTGGAAACATCTTAATGGAAAGAAGAGGAGGAGGAAAGGCAGCTGAGGAGAAACAGATGACCAATGAGAGAGAAGAGGTGCTGCTGGATGCAGCAGCAGCTGGATGGGATAAAACAGAAGGATGAAAAGTGTCTCTTTTCTTCTCTTCTCCCACAGCTCCCGTCATTTCTCGCCATTTCCCAGAAAGCTGTTGTGCAAGAAGCTCGACGGAAGCCACTAAAAAGGCTTTTAGAGAATGTTACTCAAACCAGACCTATTTACGCACGCACGCACACACACACACACACACACACACACACACACACACACACACACACACACACACACACACACACACACACACACACACACCATTAAATAGTGTGAGAGACAGTCAGGGGAAGACCAGCCCAGAGAGTCGTAGTACACTAGAAAGTAAATATCCATCAGAATCATTAGGACTCGACTCCCTGATTCTGTCCTGCAGGTCTGCGTTACAGGAAGGGGGTTGGGGGCTTTGACCCGCCGCAAATAAGACTTGGACCCCTAAAAGAGGTTGGGCTTGAGGGGTCCGAACACTTATAACGTATTGTCTGTATTATTGTCAAACATATTACATATATGTCCCATATTGGTGCCTGAAACAATCTTGTCGTACACTTCCAGACACCCCTAAAGTGGACCGTACCATCTCACCGAGCTGCCTCGCTCCCATCATGCAGCTGGACGTCAGGAGCTGTCGATAGCTCTAGACACTCTCCCCTCGTGGTCGTGAGCTGCTACTGGAACGTTCATGTTGGAGCGGTTTGAACTCTGGGAGCGGACGGCCCAGCAGTGAACGAGTTGGTCAATCAGGTGCAGCCAGGAAGTGTTTGCACGGTTGTGTGAAGGTGTAGCCTGTGTGTTCTTTGTGGGTCAGTAGTCATGTATGTGTACACCGCTACTCTCCCTGCAATGCTTGGAATAAAGAAGGAAACACGTTCCTTTGTTTTCCCAGGAAGGAGAACACCTGTCAATCATCCATCGTGACGCCGTCACACATCAATGCTGTGAAACCTCGTTCCAAAAAACGGCGTACAAGTTACGGGCCTCTTTTTCACATCTTGCATCTCCAGCAAGAGCCTCCAGGGAGAAGTTCACTGCAGCTATTAGATTGCATCAAAATATTATGTTGCATAGTTTCTCAAATCTAACACAATTGGTGGAGTTGTGTTAACATTATAAAACACAATACGGCTTCTCAAAACACTCATGCAAATGAAAGGTATAAATCACGGCTTTCTGAAGAAAGAGAACGGCTTTGTTCAAGTGAAAGACGGCAGCACACAGACATGGATGCAGCTGCTGGTACACACACACACACACACACACACACACACACACACACACACACACACACACGCACAATCATTCCAAACCAATACAGTACACACACACAGTGCGGATGTCAAGCTGCTGGGGATTGGGGAACAAAGGGAGGAGATGTGAAAGCTGCAGATGACTTCAAACAACAGCTATTTCCCTGGCTGACCTGCTACACAGGGTGGGAGAGGGAAGAGGGGAGGAGGGAGGAGGAGAGGAGGAGGGAGGAAGGGGAGGAGGGGAAAGAAGAAGAAAAAACAGACAGAGGAAAACAGGACATGTTGAGAGGTATAAAACTCTCTGGTAATATATCTGAGCAACGGTGCGGCTGCTGCGCACTACACAGGGGTGTGCGCACGAGAGTGTGTGTGTGTGTGCTCATGAGAGTGTGTGTGTGTGTGTGTGTGTGTGTGTGTGTGTGCATGAGTGTGTGTGTGTGAACCGTCTTATTTCTACCTTGCGCTCTCTCTCTCTCTTGCCACAGTCCCTTGCTCTGCCCTATAAATCCTTTAAAATCGTTCAATAACCTATAACATTAATGTCACTGGGCTTCTGTTCCATTTACTGTACTGCTCCTGTGTGTGTTTGTGCATGTGTGTGTTTGTGCGTGTGTGTGTGTGTGTGTGTGTGTGTGTGTGTGTGTGTGCGCGTGCGTGCGCGTGCAAAACAAGCTCTTAATGAGCCGTGCTGGTCATTTGGTGTGTGAGTCAGTGAAATCCAGAATGTCCCTCACAGGCCTCGGTCTGTCTCTGACGGGTGATTTCCATCCGGGGTGAGACGGTTCCTGCTGGAGAGCTAAAGGGGAGAAAAAGAGCCAGCCAAAGACTTCTCGGATGTAATTATTTTACCTTTATATCATGACCGAGACTCCATATTTCACATCTTTCCATGGCACATCTACCACAAGACTTCAAGGGCCGGTTTGGTTCTTTTTCACTCCTGAAGGCGGCACCAGGGGAACCCTGTCAAGGCAGTGTGTGTTCTTGTTCTGCACGCGTTGTTCTGGGTTTGTTGGCTCATTCTGAAACACGGCTTTACTCGTCAAAAGCGTAAAACAAGCAGCTATGATGCTGCTGACTCTCATCAAGATGACGAGCTTCTGAGGGTTGATTTGAGGGTTTCAGATGGTTATTGTGAAATGCTCTTCTCTCTAACTTTGACTGCAACTCAAGTAGTTTGCAGCAAACAATACTCATATCATGATTTTACTCATGTTTGCCTTGAATGTCCTGAAGGCAAGTCATTGCACTTCTTTTACGCTAGTGAGTTAGCTTAGCAGGGTGCATCACTGACTCAAACCAGACGTCCAACACAACTGAACACACACACAGTTCACTTTTATATCAGTGATGTTCAGAGAAATGGATCTATGTTCTGTGAGGTATTGTTGCTCATACTATCCCAGAAGATCCCATATTTGTAAGTATTAAGTATTCATTGCAAAAGTCAACTTGTGGTAATTAATATATTCCCATAATAATCATAATTCCTTCATCTGCTGAAGCCGGCTTTAAAGAGCTGTGGACTCCAGACAGGCGTCACATCAACTTTCATTTCTTGCTTCCTGAGACGTTTTGTCACTTTGAGTTTCCTCTCCATGGCATTTTGTAGTTTTCTCTCTGCATGTTTGGTTTTTGGGAAGCCAAGTGGTTGTTTCAGAGCGTTTATTAGGGATTGAAATGAGGCTCCTAATTATTATCGAACAGTTTGAAGTCATGAGGTCCGTGGCTTGTGTGCTGGTTAGATACAACGATGGATGTGAAGACGGAGTAAATACAAGCTCTTAGTGTGAGGGCTGTGCCAGCAGCAGCGTACTCACAGTACACATTTGTAGAATCCGTTCAGCTGCTTTCAGCTCTCTGCCTGTGTGTGTGTGCTGCGGCAGCAAGCCACTCTGAGCGATGGTGCTCACGGCCCAGCCTTTCCTCCATCCACTGACTTTGCTTCCATCTCTCGGCAGCCTCGCCCACACGGAGCCCAGATGCAGGGCGTGGCCCCCGAGGCTGACCTTGTGCTGCCTGCCGGAGATGGAGTGGAGGGGAGGGTTGAGAGGTGGTGGCGGGGTATCGATCGATAGCTAACTTTATTGTCCTTAAGCCTCGAGCTCTCATCCGCTACAACCTGAGTGTGTGTGTGTGTGTGTGTGTGTGTGCGTGTGTGTGTGTGTGTGTGTGTGTGTGAGAGCTGGATGGAGTGGCACAGAGAGAGACACAGTCACTCTGCCATCGACGTGGCCGGTCCACCTGAATGCACAGGCCCGCGACGCTCATACATAAAAGCATTTTGTTCATTATGTTCACGACCAGATCAATTTCATTTGGGAGTCTATTAAGAGTCCAATCAAAAGCGATCTCATTACAGCATGTTGCCAATCACAGATACGAGCGGAGCATCTCAGAACGGCTTGTGAAAGCTTTATGACCTTCCCCATTGAGATCAAGGGATGGCACTTTTTCCTCCAGCATGTTTCACACAACATTTAATTACCCTCGCCCATCGTGCCGATGTTAATTTATTACTCTTTAATTCAACTTGAACCTTTATTTATCCGGTGACAGGCGCACAGGCCTCTGCCGCTGCACTCTGGTTCACGTTTATACCGTTTCACAAATGTCTCGTTAGCGTTTTACCGTCTGAGGGAGCCGCAAAGCAGAGGAACTGCTGCGTCAGCGTTACAGAGACACACACACACACACACACACACACACACACACACACACTAATAAATACATACATAAGAAAGAGTGAATACAAAAAGTTGCTCAAAATTCAAGAAATCGGAAAACTGAGGGCAGAGTAAAAAAAAAGAAAGAATGAAACACGAAACGATTGAGTTTTATCTTCAATCTCATGAATCACTGCATTAGTCTGCAGGAGCAGCGGCAGCTTTCACGACTGCAGCGCTTCTTTAACCCGCTGAGAACTGAGGAAGCCCAGACCTCTTTTCCCTTGTGTTTGAGTCGTCCTAGGAACCCATAATTAATTACAATACTTGTGTTTATTGTGTGGATTTGTTCAGCAAAGTCTTGGGAAAAAATATATATATCTGCAAAAAAAAAACCTTTTAAAAGATATTTTGATCATAACTATGAACATCCAGCATGATATGAGCCAGATTCCCCAAAAATGCCTCCTGGAGCGTCAATAAGACACCTTTTTGGAAAGATTAGGACCTAAAGAATCAGAACCTGCAACAACAATCACAATAAAACAAAGACCTGTCTGTTAGGAAGGAGTTTCAGTAAAAAAAAACTGTCGTTCGTTTCAAAAATGGAAAAATTGCATATTTTATGCCAAAAGATTGTCTGAAAGGGGCATGCTGGGACTTAAAATCGAAGCGGGAGGATTTTCACACGGTTTCCAAAAGGTTAAGCGGGCTCGGTTAATCTCACGTCTAGACCTTCTTTAGCGCTTGGTCCTGGTCTCATGTCCTGGGTCAGGTCTCAGTGATGAGGAGCCATGTGGAGACCTCCACCCTAACCCCGCCCCCAATTTCAGTTACATCCTATTTAAATTAACGTATACGTTTAGAGAAAGAACAAGGTTTTAGTTTTAAAGATTTACTTTCCTTCTTCCCAACACTCTGTGCTCCAACGTCACACCTGGACGCACCACATTCACAACCTGAGTGACCCGTCATGGGCACTTTTATAAGGCGCACTACTTCCTGCAATCCATGGTACAGATTGTGCAACATGACATTACTTTACTTTGCTCTTGTCGTCTGTCACCCCATGTAAACTGTGTTATTCAGACACACAACGCATTACTCCCGACCCTGCTTCCCTATTTGTTCCTAGACTTTAACCAACAACCAGGAGCCCCTGGTCCCCCCAGGACATCTGGCTCTCTGCAATCACTTCATGGAGTGAGTACCTGCAGTGACACGGAGCTGCAGCGATAGCGAGCACTTGGCTGTGGAGGAGATAAGAGAGTGATGGCGAGCTGACCTCTCCCCGGTGGCCTTCTGTAAACAGCGCTAATGATAGCTCCAGGTGATAACAGCGAGCTCCCCGGCACCGATCACACTCTCCTTCCAGCGCCGTGTCTGTGCCATCCTGCTCCTCCTCCCGCCTCTGTGCTGTAAAGCCCAGGGTGATATCCGTCTTCCCACTCATATCCTTTTGTACTCACAGGAGGAATCCTAGAAATCCCCTCTCCTGCTCACCTGTTTAATCTCCTTATCAGCAGAGAGATTACGACACACAGCGAGCAGAAGAATGAGCGGCAAAGAGCCCAGCGCCGAGCGAAAACTGCTGCTCTGTGATACGGCAGGACTCGAGGGATTACGAGGGATCTCGAGCAGAGACGGTGACAGAGGTCTCCTCGGGGTTTGACCGACAACCAGAGTTCAGCCGCGATTTGCATGAGCAAAATATGACAATCAACAACTTTATTTCTCCTTGTTTCCTGCATTCAGACCACCAAGCGTCACCGACAGTCACTACTGGATCCAGACTCATGACACACTTTAGTGTGGATTACCAGTTCCTTCAGGCAGAAAGACATCGTATTCACTGGAGGAATATTTGGTGAATAAAAACAGGGGATTCCATACAATATATATATAGAATATATTGTGTATATATATATATATATATATATATATATATATATATATATATATATATATATATATATAGTGAGTTTAAAGGCCAGATATCAGTAGAATAAACCAATGGCTCCTCCCTGAGCGCCTCAACTCCACACTTCCCTTTCTCCTCATGCTGTTCAGAGAACTGCTGTCATCATGCATCAGACCATCAGACCGTCCTCAGCCGTGAGGCCTCAAGCATTATCTCTAACAATCTGAAAGGCGGTCAGGTATTTAGAATAGTGTGCTGGTCAGAAAAGGACCTGGAACTGGGCTTCCGATGTGAGTGAAGACATTAACAAAGTGCCTGATGCAAAATAACAGCGCAGGTCTCTGCAGTGACCGCTGCTGTCATGTGTGATTGAATGTACACAACTTACAATTTTCATGCAATCTTGTCATGATCCAAATGAAACTCCCGAGCTGTGTGCCCGTGCAGCAGCAGGCTCAGCAGTGTGTGCACTGGTGGCTGTTAGCAGCTAGCCAAACACACCATCCAACACAATAAAGGGAGCAGACTGTTTCCCACCACTATGTATTCTGGCTGAAGAGCAGCAGACGAGGGGGGGGGGGGGGGGGGGGGGCGCTCAGCTGTGTTCACTCGCGGCCCCAACTGGCCGGGGGTTAAGAACAGTGAGTGAGGAGTCAGCAGGCAGCCGGTGGGAGTAAAAGAAGCTCTGAGCGACTGCAGCCACGAGAGGTGCAGCCGCAGTCGCTGGCACGCCCACCATATGATGCAGTTTGCTGCAGTAGCATGGCAGATTAGCCGTGGACAGACACAGAGATGCACACTTACTCACTCACGGATGCGAGCACACACACACACACACACACACACACATTAATGATCACAACTTTGCCTTGAATCGTATCATATCTTCCAAAAAGGGACTCCTCTTCCCCGTAGAAGCCGCCAGCACTTCTTCATTTCTTGCTAAATTTGCCACGTTACGTCTTGTCGGTTTAGTCTTTTATTAAACTGAACCAAGTTGTTTCTTCCTGGATCCCAGATCCATATTTGTTGTATCATCCTCTCCTCCTGCCTGTGTGAGCTTCTGCAGAGTTTATGCTTTCTTGTTCATGATTTTGTAGAATGTCTATGAAATATGGCGCATTATTGTTTTGTAGGTATTGCAACAAGCGCTGGATGAGACCAGCCTGCCGATAACACTGATTCCTGGTGGAGATATTGAAATAAAATCATGACTGTGAATGTGCGTGCTCGTTTTAAGTATAAATGAAGTGCTACGTGGCTACGTGGCTACGTGGCTACGTGGCTATGTGTTTTTTGTGCCTTGACCTTAGTCAAACATCCGGCCCGAGCGTGTAAACCTCCTTTTGCTTCTCTAAGTGTGAAGCAGCAGCTGTTTACCAGAGCTCCAGTCCTCAGTGCTCACTGCTTTTGGCCATTACTATGATGAGAGGCCACAGACACGGATCAATTAAAGTATTACCAAGTGGACACTGCCAGCACTTTGTCCATTTAACAGTTTGACACCGTTTTTGCAGCGGAGAATTACATGGATTACACGGCTGATTGCCAGCGCCTCGCCGCCACACGGCTTCTGAAATGAATATGGAGAAGAGCGGTGATTCACACAGACACTGCAGCTCTGGTTACAGTAGTAGGGACAACCGCACTTCCTGCCTGCTAGCTTGTCTCTGAGCTAAATGAAGTGTGCAGGCCGCTGCAGAGCAACGTCAGCCGCCGGAGAGGGAAAGTTTATCATGTGGCGGTGCAGCCTCGGCTCCCAGCCTCCATGCTACCCCCCTTCATGCTACTCCCTCCATGCTACCCCCTCTCTGCACACCACCGATACATGAGGCCTTGATGGATCTGCTGGAGCTCACATGTATTCCAGCTGCGTGTCAAACTCCTCCTGACTCCCGACTCGTCCAACACTGACTCTCGACCCGCGGCCGGTCAGCTTCTCCTCGATGCCGGCCGAGGCTCCTTTCAACATAAACTTCCATATTCACAGACAAAATAGAGTTTCTACTAGTTACATGCATACGGTGTCTTCTCAAAATAAACTTCTGGCCTGAGTTTACTTTGTTTTTAGGTTTACTCTAGTTGTTGTTTTTTTGCATTGTACATTTTTGCAAACTTCCAGATACAAAACAATACAAAATATTTTGGTTAAGGTTAGAACAAAGATAATAATCATAATTATAACGATGTGCATTAGGATTCATCACGGAGCATGTGAACGATGTGACGTAACACGCGTGATGTGTCGGCCTCCTGCGTGACGCTGCTGTGTTGGTTCATCCCGTCCAGCACTCCCTGCTGCCTCTCTTATGGTCGTTAACATACAACCACATCACAACATACTCTGCACTGACTGAATGCAAACACATGTAATGTGTACAGACGCTACATTTTGTATTTGTGATTTTGAGCTGTATAAAAAAGTAAAAAAGGAAACTGAATCATTCAGCGTATTGGTGCGCAGCAGAAAGGTAGAGCGTGCACGTGATATTGATGGCATCTGCGCTGACAAAACGACAACAACAGGATTTGGTTTTGAGTTAAAATAAGTATGCTTGTAATGTAAACTAGTTACGTAGTTAAGTCCAGAAGTTATGTAACAAAACTAAAATGAAGTCGGCGTTGACCTGGTTTAGCATGAGACATGAACAGCAGCCTGCTGGGCGAGTCCTCCACACACAGACTGTCTCTCACTTCAAAGTACGTCAGTTTCTCTGAGCGTCTCATAAAGATGAAGATGAGTTAGCGTGCAGTTAGTTAAAAGGCGATGCAGCTCCTGCAGACGCTGAAGGGGTCTCTGCATCGCTGCCAGACACCAACGGGCACCGACCGAGCGCCGGCACTTGGCAAGTCTCGAGTGAGAAGGTGTTGCATATCCATATTTTAGAATTGTTCTCCCTGCTCCTCTCTAAAAAAGGTTGAAGAATGAACCCGGTAAGAGAAGCATCTGGGCCTGGGCCCAGCATCCAGGCGGGATGGAGCTCTCAGACGGCCTCAGATCAGAGCTTCTGAGCTGGAGACACAACGACTGAGGAGGATCAAAAGTGAGACAAGTAGCAGAAGAAGTGGAGTTTAAAGGATGCGATCTCTATTCTGGAGCAGGTCCTCATTTCACTGTCTAGCGCCCAGCAGGCCCCCCTCTTCCTCCTCCTCTAAACCATGCAGTCCCCTGCTCGGCACACTCAATTATTTATCAGCTTACAGACGCACTGACGAGAGCAGAGAGGAGGGAGGAGGCAGCCGCAGACCTCCTCTCAGCGCTTCACTGTTGCTCCTTTCCTTTCCTCTCCTCCTCTTCAAAAATGTCCATCCCTCCATCTCCTTCCTGTCGCGTAAAGCGTGGATGATTAGCACTGATGACCCCGCTTCACCTGTCCCCTCCCGCCCTCTCTCGGTCTGGAAGCACCTGAATGCTGACCTGCACCTCCTGCCGCTCCTCTTCCTCTCTCTTCCTCTCTCTTCCCTCCACACCTGATCATTAGTTCTGGCTACTTGTTTCGTTTCCTCTCTTCCAGCCTCTGTTATCATTCTTACATCCCTCACACCGGAGGTCTTTGTTCTCGCCCAGAGTCTCCGAAGAGACAGATGGAAGTACTTTAACTCTGTTACTGTTGTCAGAGCGGCTTCAAGGAGATCCCTGCAACCTCAGCACTGTGTGTGTGTGTGTGTGTGTGTGTGTGTGTGTGTGTGTGTGTGTGTGTGTGTGTGTGTTTGCCAAAGCACTGCAGTACAAAAAGCTCATAATATGTTAGTCCCTATACATTTAACAATGGATACATTTTCAGTTTTGTTTATGAAATATGTGATAAGCATGTGCATGTGCACGTGCACGTGCACGTGCGTGCATGTACAGTATCAGCCATGCATCCACATCTTGATCACATTTCTGTGCATGTATGTGTGCACGTGAAACTCCTTGTGTGCTTATTTACAGTATATTTGTGTCTCAGAGACAGAGGAAGAGGGAAAGAGAATTGGTAAGCAGCAGTGATGAAGAGGAATAGCTAATGTCAGCTGCACTGGCGGCTGCCTCGGTATCAAAGCCCCCTGCTTGCTTCATATCTACAGACAGCCACCAGTAACAGACTCCATCATTAACTACTGTACGTCACGCCGGACTGAGAGAGGAACATGATGGAGCCAGCAAGAACGGCCAGAAGAGAGGAGGAGGAGGAGGAGGAGGAAAAGGAGGAGGAGGAGGAGGAGGGCACAAGTTAGCAGCAAAGCTCCAGTGAGGTCATCACGGCCTCGCTACTTGACCCCTCTACCTTCCCTCCACCTTCCTCACTTGTTCACCACAGTAGGAACGGCTCTATTAGCAGCACAGGAGTCCTGCACTCTTCATCCTTTATGGAAATCCAAACCCCATTGTCAGCAGCATCGGTGCGGGAAAATGTGACACCAAACTCAAGCACATTAACACCATTTGCAGTAAAGCAGATGTTCTTTTGCCAGCAGCCAGTTAAAGGCAGCGCGGCGTGGGCGGATCAGGAGGGAGGAGGCTGGCTGCTCGAATAACAGCTTTTTGCATCTTTTAAGCGATGTAATCCGAACGGTGTTTCAGCAGCTTCACCCTGTGATGGTTGCTTGCTCACAATTAGAACTCCTAAAGCAATTACTGCACACTGAACCCAGGAGTGTCACACTAAATAGGGTAAACTGAGCCCGAGGGCGGGAGAATTTCCATTCGGAGTTACTTACCCACAATGCATAGGGTTGATTTTTAAGTTCTGAAACTCAAACGCTTGAAAAGCAAAGCGAAAACAGCCACGGCTTTTATTGAATCACAATGCAAAGGCGGCGCTAAATCGATGAGCCCAAAGCCTTACGCCTTGCATCCCAACAACACACAACAACACACAACAGCCCGACTTCCCAGCGATGTCTTCCAGACACGCTGCTCTTGACGCGCGGCCGACAGCCAGGGAGAACGCGCCGGGAAGCTCCTGGAGGTCTGCGGCGGGCGAAGGTCAGAACACGCTGCATCGCTGTGCTTCCAGCTCCACATCAATAAAAAGCCTCTTTTACACACTTCCAGCTGAAGCTCCTGTCGAGGCCCGGCTCCCATGACGGGCGCTGCGGAAACACA
Source organism: Clinocottus analis (assembly GCF_023055335.1). Classification (NCBI taxonomy): domain Eukaryota; kingdom Metazoa; phylum Chordata; class Actinopteri; order Perciformes; family Cottidae; genus Clinocottus; species Clinocottus analis. The sequence goes on along the minus strand of NW_027175920.1, from coordinate 15,739,657 downwards.
CACCGACACATATGCTCACGCAGTGTGATGGAGCTGCTAATCCACATGACGTTTAACCCTGATAATGGGATGTATAGCTCCAGCGCGCCTGCAGCATGGCGAACATATCCTTCAAGATGATGTGTGCATCAGTCTAGGTGCTGACTTTTGGAGTCATTAAAGTACATAGAAATAACTCTCAAAGGTGTGTGAATGTAGATACGTAGATTCTGTCTCTGGGTTGGAAAACATCTTCCGTCATGCATTATGAAATAGGAGCTGTCTGATTGATTGTTTGTTTCACAGTGATGTGCTTAAGTGTTAGATTTGTGTAGACGGTTATAATTCCTCTTTCTCCAAGTGGTAATATTGTTGGCTCGGCTGTCACAAAGACAACTGTTTTCCATTTCCTTCAGATTCCACGAAGGACACATTTAGAGACCCATTCAGGCCATCAGGGGAAAAGCAAGAGACACGTTGAAGTGTATCATATTGTAATTCATTCCACTGTAATCTCTGCGATCGGCTCTCCCTCCCCTCCCGTCTCTTTGTCCCCGCAGCCGACACAACCGCTGAGCTTCATGTCAATAATTGTGTGATGGCGATATGCAAACGAGCACATGACATCATCTGGCGACATGGAGAGACTTTTGGAGGTAGAGCGAGCCGCTTCCACTGGGAAAGAGTTGGCCCCGCTGCCTGCGAAGGCCCCGCTGCATTGTCCTCCAGGCACTGCGCTTGTTCCAGCGTCCAATCATTTTGCCTCCTGGAGATGAAAACTGAGGAACGAACACGCTGTCGTTACGTTGTGCAATGAACATTTACTTCTTAACGATGAGGGAAAACCGGTCCGTCGGCACTTTAAATACACAGAGGGACGTTCCACGTGCAGCTTGTTTGATTATCATCTTTCTGTTCCATCTTAAGTACAAAGAAGATGAAATAATCAATAGAGTTACAGCCTTGCAGTTGTATGCCACGCAGTCAAGTCCACGTCTGACCAAAATGTCACCGCGTGAACATTCGTCTGAAATTGTCAGAATTAGCATAATTCTTCTTTTGTGAAAGCAGGTTTCATAAGGACACGGTGATCTTCCAGCATCACATCCTAATGGGTTCATCTTTGAGTGCCGGTGGATGTTTGTGTTAAGTTTGAACAACGTGTTCCCGAGGCGTCCCGCTCACGAGGACGGGTCGGACGGGTCGACGGCATGAGCACGTATTGACGGCGTTCAGCGTCCAGAGCTTATCCTCATGTCAACTCAGTCCTTCAGTGGAGTAAAGTTAGGCTAGATATCGATGTAACGTCCTTGTTTCAGGGGGAAATAGGATGAAAACAGGCCTCAGTGCAGCCTGGAGGGACGCGGGGACACTCGCCTTCCTTCACATTACTACTTCTGAACCCAGCAAGGACAGCAGGCTTTCACCACGAGGCCACACACACACACACACACACACACACACACACACACACACACCATTACGGTTCCCTCTGCGTGTCTGAAGAGACGGCGTGGCCGGATGGAGCAGCGCCTCACCTCCAGTGTGAGACGTTATTACCAGTTTGTGTTGCTCTGACAGACTGTCATGTGATGTCGCCGTGCTTTTAAAAGGAGCAATTAATCACCGTTATCATCGCCGCGTAACGCTCGGCAACATCTCATTAATGTGCTTGTTTAGATTTTGTGTTGGAGTTTCAGAAATTGGAGCGCTGACTTTATTTGCTGTGGGTGACAGTAATAATCCTACTCGCCTGTTTTCTAAATGAATATTTTGTTTAATTAATCAAACAGACTGGACCTCTGTGGCCTCTGATGCAGTGAGGAAGGAGCTGTGGCGTCTGACGCCGGCACCGGAGCCCTGTGCTCACACTCGGTGGCTCGTGATGTCAGTGATGGAGGAGCAGGGATTTGATGAGACTGTCAGAGGATTTTAGTGCAGACGCTTTTGTTTTTATTACACCCGACTGAAGTAGTTACGAATGATAAATCATTTTGACCCAATGAGCTTGCGTGTAACGTCTCATGTTTGGTCTTTTTCTTTCTTCAGGAGAATGTGACGAGTACAGAAGGTTGAATATGAATCATCCCGAATGTTCAGTGGTGGAAGGGAAGAGAGATCCTGTTGAACGATGAACACAACAGACTGCAGGCTTTCTGAGCAAAACACACCTTTTCCTTCAAAGTATGAAAATGATCACATCTATAATTAGACTTTTTATAATATCAAAACCTTGAACATTTTGAATTGATTTAGAAAACTCTGTGAGGTGGAAAGGTTTGGACTGTCACACACGCGGTTTGTATCCATAGCTTCTATACTGTAACTGCTTTTATTCAGGCAATGGCTCCTCTTTCTTTGGGAAACATCAACTGTAAGTGTGACATTATTGTATAAAACCCCTCCGTGTGACAAATGAAAGATAACTTCCCTCATTCATTCAGTGGACACATGACATCACAGCCCATACGCGTGAAACACCTAACGACATGCACGCTGTCTGCTCCTCATCGTCACTGCACTGATGGATTACGTCATCCTCTCCCAATGAATACACAAATACACACCTCCAACCTGTTGGCTGGCTCCAACGATTTTTGAAAAACAAGAATAAAAAAAGTCATAAAGTGTTCTGACACAAAGCTCGCTCCTGTAAAGCCACTTCTCCGTCTTTAAGAGCATTTTACAAGTCATCCAAACACATCCCATGTCAACACATGACCTCTGTGAATGAGGATAAGTGCAGTTTGTGCCGTTTCGCCTCAAGTCAAGTCCTTAAGGTCAGACTCATAAAGCAAGACACGGTGCTCTTGCTTACTCCAGCAACGCATTGCTGCAACCCGGCGGTACTTCATCAACGCCAATAAAAAGCGCTGGCTCATTAGTAAGAGGGAAATGATATAAACCTTTATGCCTTGTCACTTTCCTCACTCTCTCTCCCGCAGAGAGAAACCCTCCTCAACGCACTTTCTGCTACGAGATCATAAAGAAAGAAATTAGAAAAGATGGGCTCCATAAGCCCGCCTCTCTGCGATCACTCGCTGCATGTGTCTCGGGTCTCGGGTCCCTCGGTAGCGTTCAGGAGCCCGGCGGGGCCTCGGTACTCACCCAGAAATACATCATCATCTCGGCTGAGCGGGGATGGGAGACCAGGGGCTGGAAGACGGGGATGTGCAGGGACACCGGAGAGGCCAGCGCTCGTCCTCTTCCTCTCGCTCTTCCTCTTGTTGTGTCTTTTGTTTGTCTGTCCTGTTCTGCAACGATCTTCTTCTTCAGTCACTTGACTTTTTTTTTTCTCCCCCGCTGCCAGCGCCGCTCTGCTCAGCGTTATCTGACGGCCGGCTAATAGCCGCTGTGTTTGTGGTTTTGTAGCCGGGTCCCTTTTTATGTGTCCCTTCGCCCCCCGAAGACAGCCGGGCTTCCTCTCCCGCTGACTCCTCTGAAGCGTGACTTTGTCCCTCTGGTCGCCACTGAGGCTCACGCTGCTTCTCCTCCCCCTGGAGCTTTCAAAAAACTCTTCTTGTGCTCCTTCGGCGAAGGGGGAAAGACAGAGAGGGAAGGAGCAAAGAGAGAGGCAACAAGGAGAGAAAGTGCTGCCAGGCGTAGTTACTGTAGCTCCCCTCGCTTAGTGTTCTGGACTTGACTTCTCCTTCTTTTCCTGCTTCTTCTTCCTCCTCTTCTCCAACTTTGCGAGCTGCTCCGCTCTTTCCGCCTCCTCTTTTTTTCTCCTTTGGCTTTGCTCGCTGTAAACTATCCTGCTCTCTATTTCACTGACACACTGGAAAGCCTGCCTCCTCTTAGTCTGGGCGCACTCTCTCCCTTTTGCTTTCCTTCCCTCTCTCTCGATCCGGGGCAGCACCAGTCCAGCAGCTCTGTTCTGAGGGGAGGCGAGTCTGAGACGGACTTTCTTCTACAGCGTTCCTGTGTGAAGAGCTGGGGGGGAGGGGGGCGGGGGGGTCACCTCAAGGTACAGCACAGAGGCTTTCAACCGGTGAAACAAGTGCAGAGGGGATGGAGTGAGGGGGGAGTGAGCAAGGGAGAGAGGAGAGGAGAGAGAGGGAGGGATACCGGTGTTGCAGACACACGCCGGGCGGAGGAGGACGGGTCGGCTGCGGAGGAGAAGTTGTGGGAAAGCCGACGGAGGAAGCCGGAACGAGGCGCACGAGACGAGATGAGAGAGGGAGGAAAAGAGATGCAGAGTGCTGAGAGACAGAGGGAGCAGCTTGTTGTTGCTTATGGTAAAGAGCCAACGGTACCAGCCGGTTTCATTAAGTTGCACTGGGAGCGGCGGGGAGGAAGAGGAAGAGGAGGAGGAGGAGGAGGAGGAGGAGGAGGAGGAGGAGGAGGAGATCTGGCCGTTCGGTGGTGGTGGTGGTGCGCGTGGGGGGTAAGAGGCAAGAGAGCCATCAAAACAAAATACAATTCGGGGCACTTGTGTAACCTAAGAAGAGGGAGGGGGGGGGGGGGGTGAAAACAGCTGAACTGGTGCTGCTGCATCTCTTCTGGTTGTTCTTTTGTTCCCTCCGTTTCTCCCCTCTGCAGAGGGAGGGAGGGGTGCTCTGTGCTGGCGTTAATGTGTATGGACGTATGGACGTGTGTGTGTGTGTGTCTGTGTGTGTGTGTGTGTGTGTGTGCGTGTGTGGTGGTGTGTGATTGTGTGTGCGGGTGTAGGGGTGTGTATTGGCCGGCTGGCTGAGCTGCTCTGGCCCACAGCAGTGCAGAGGGAATAGTGTCGGCATGCTCAAGCCTTGCACACACATATGTGTGTGTGTGTGTGTGTGTGTGTGTGTGTGTGTGTGTGTGTGTGTGTGTGTGTACATTTTGCATGTTGCACTCTGTAAAATAATTTTTGAATGTCACACACACACACACACACTGACCACTAATTTGCATCTGCATCATCACACACCCTGCATGCTCTCTGTACTGTATGTGTGTGTTTGTGTGTCTGCCTGCACACATTTGATGGTTGTGTTTGTAATGTGACTGGCCGACACACAGGCAGAGAGAAAGAGAGAGAGAGAGAGAGAGAGAGAGAGAGAGAGAGAGAGAGAGAGAGAGAGAGAGAGAGAGAGAGAGAGAGAGAGGGGTTAGGATTGGTTGTTGTAGCCTGCCTCAGCACATTCACACACACACACACACACACACACACACACACACACCACCATCAGTACAGTCGATACACTACTGAGGCAAGTTGCCAGGTTAACCCCTTCACTGCTTTGAATACTGCAATGCACACTGGGAGCACTGGCATTACTGGGCCGCTCTGACTCGCTGCATCAGCGTCACGCTGCAATTAAAGTCCGACGCAAGTTTTCTTCAGAGCTGAGAAGAACAAAAGACAATCCATCTCGTTAGGAAATCTTGAAAACGGATAGCTAGCAGCTAATTGAATCAACCTGAACTCATCCTAAAATCATGAGAACCTTTCGAATTCACTTTGACTGCAAAGTGAAATGAGATTCATCAGCGGCATGAAACCCAGGTCCCTCTCTCCTGCCAGCCTCACAACATGAAGCGGTCCAGATGGAAGCAGTTGGCTGTTGGAATCAAGACTCATTTCTGTATTGATGAAAGAATACAGAAGAAAAAAACATAGCTGTTTGTTAGCATCAGAGTGCTAACATGTTCAAATAAATGTTGTGTCAGCAAATGTCACGTGCAGAATGCATGACACGTGCAGAGCCTAACTAGCACGGCGTGTGGTGACGTGAGCATCTCTTCCCTCTGAGCCACGGAGCGCCGCCGTCCAAGAAACTGGTAAAACACATCAATGAGCCACGCTGCAGCAATGGGTGACACACACACACACACACACACACACACACACACACAACTGTACTTTATTATAACTGTAGTACCAGCTGGTACCAGGCCTCAGTGAGTTTGCTACCGGACTGTGAAATAAACAAAACGATGCAGAAAAGAAAAACTCAATATTAACTGTGCAATTTATAGGCCATATTTGCAGTAATTAACATAATCTTTAAGCATAAGGAAAAGTAAATACAAGTCGATGCATACCATGATTAGCAAGTCTCATCACAGCAGGTGAGGACGGTATGGAGTCAGAACACGTACTCAACACATGTGCCAGGGTGGATTCTCAAGTCTACAGGGCTGATTCAGAGAGATGCTTTATGCACATAAGCTCTTTTTTTACTCTTCTACTTCAAATGTAGAATAACTTGTTTTGAAGATCTGCATTGGGGGAATACGTTCCATAATAAAATTACATCAAACACTTTCAGTGCGGTGACTTTAAAAAAAAAAAATCTTTTAGTTCAATCCAGTTTTTGCAAGGTGATGTGTATCATTTAATCACCAATTAAACATGATCATGTTGATTTGATTATATTAGTAGAATTCTTCTAAACCATCACTGCTTTCATTCTGTCCAGCTGGCTGGATCCTCACAAGCTGGTGTGTTAAACACAAACCGCGTGGACCGTCCTCGCACCCTCTTCACGACGGGAAGGAGCTCAACGTATGGCAAACGTCTCAAGTTTGACATCTACCAATGTAAAATATAATGAGCTAATTCATAGTTAAAATAGATTATGAATACCAATTCATCTGAAGCCATTTGTGCTGAAATTGGTTTTTAAGACTCGCTTGAAATGAGGCCATTTACATACATGTATGCATGCCTGGTGTGCAACCTCAGCTCTCACTCTGCTTCCCTCCTCCCTCTGAGACGACCACGGCTCAGAGATGGGCTGCCTTCTCTCTCTTTTTTCCCCTAGCAACTACCATTCAAAAGAGAACATTTTCCTATCAAATCTGGGCGTCATGCTATTTCAGGTCTGGGTCATGAATAAGTTAGTCCAAACTCTGCATGTGAGTGAGCTAATGCAGGAAAGAAGGCAGACTGGTGTTGTCAGGGTCTAGGAGGAGGGGAGCACCATGAGGTCAGAGTATGAGCGGTGCACATCCCATCATACTCAGTGTGCTCCGGGTGACACACACTTCAAGGGAAAAGTCAACCCAGAAGTTGCTTTTCCCCCCAAATGGATGGCCTATAACTCATCTATAAAACATAAGTAAATGATTAATTAAGGATTTAACTTATAAACATTTCATCAAGAGTGCCTTGTTAGAAAGTGGTGCCTCTTTGCCCAAGAAAGGCTGTGAGGAAGTACTTCTGTAACACTCCATGGTCAACATCATGTTTAACACTGCCGGTGTATTTTCACAGTGGTTTCGGAAACCAAAAATACTCCAGAAAGGAAAGGAAAGTAAAGGAAATGTCGACCATGCTCTTTTCCTAACAGTTCACATGAATAGTGAGTACTCAAGGACTTACCTTAGTGCCCGAAAGACTCATGACGACTCACACGACAAGCGAGTGCCTAACGACTCACATTTCTACCGAGTGCTGATCCACTTGCATGGCGAGCCAATGCTTTACCAACTCACTAGTGAGTGCCTTACAACCCAGGTGACGAGCAAGAGCACAACCACTGACATGGAAACAAAACATGACCAGGGAAAGAGTGAGTAAAGGAGGTTGTTGTTTCCTCAACGAATCACTCACATGAGTAGCGAGTACACAAGCACTCCCGTGAGATCCCTAAGCAGTCATGTCCCTCCAGAGGGCCCTAAAGACTTGTGTCACTACCGAGGGCCCTAAAGACTTGTGTCACTCCAGAGGGCCCTAAAGACTTGTGTCACTCCAGAGGGCCCTAAAGACTTGTGTCACTCCAGAGGGCCCTAAAGACTTGTGTCACTACCGAGGGCCCTAAAGACTTGTGTCAGTACCGAGGGCCCTTTGGACTTGTGTCAGTACCGAGGGCCCTAAAGACTCGTGTCACTACCGAGGGCCCTAAAGACTCGTGTCACTACCGAGGGCCCTAAAGACTCGTGTCAGTACCGAGGGCCCTAAAGACTCGTGTCACTACCGAGGGCCCTAAAGACTCATGTCAGTACCGAGGGCCCTAAAGACTCATGTCACTACCGAGGGCCCTAAAGACTCATGTCACTATCGAGGGCCCTAAAGACTCGTGTCAGTACCGAGGGCCCTAAAGACTCGTGTCAGTACCGAGGGCCCTAAAGACTTGTGTCACTACCGAGGGCCCTAAAGACTCGTGTCACTACCGAGGGCCCTAAAGACTTGTGTCACTACCGAGGGCCCTAAAGACTTGTGTCACTACCGAGGGCCCTAAAGACTTGTGTCACTACTGAGGGCCCTAAAGACTCGTGTCACTCCAGAGGGCCCTAAAGACTTGTGTCACTACCGAGGGCCCTAAAGACTTGTGTCACTACCGAGGGCCCTAAAGACTCGTGTCACTACCGAGGGCCCTAAAGACTTGTGTCACTACCGAGGGCCCTAAAGACTTGTGTCAGTACCGAGGGCCCTAAAGACTCGTGTCAGTACCGAGGGCCCTAAAGACTCATGTCACTACCGAGGGCCCTAAAGACTCATGTCACTATCGAGGGCCCTAAAGACTCGTGTCAGTACCGAGGGCCCTAAAGACTTGTGTCACTACCGAGGGCCCTAAAGACTTGTGTCACTACCGAGGGCCCTAAAGACTTGTGTCACTACCGAGGGCCCTAAAGACTCGTGTCACTACCGAGGGCCCTAAAGACTCGTGTCACTACCGAGGGCCCTAAAGACTCGTGTCACTCCTTTATTCTCATGACTTTTTCTCACCGTTACAAAAAGGAATGTCTTGCCTACGTCATGCGTGTGCTGACTCAGCAGAGATAACATGAAATGAGAAAATCTACAGGAGAATGTATATTTGAAAGCAACACAGAATGCCTAAGTGCCTTACTGCATTATATTTCATCATATTTTGAATTGTCACCTGAAGTCTGAATTTTGCCTGAAAAACATTCTGACCATAAATATGTGCATAAAAAGCTCCCTGGATGCAGTATAATGGAGCCCTTGTGTGAATATCATGCTGTATATGGAAAGTCCATATGGGTGCAGATGTGTGTTGTTTTGTCGTTATGTATTTGTGGGTTTTGTCACAGCGTTCTGATGAATAGCTGCTGTGAGACAGCAGGGAACAAACACATCTTATTCAATGGAAATGTATACATTTTAACAACAAAAACATGTGTACAATTTTTCAAGAAAATACCAAGAACGTGTGACCTTTAAAAATATATACATCCAAACATTATGTCCAACAACAACTCAGAGCAGCTGCGCGGCTGCTCGGCCCGTCACCTGAACTCCACTGATCGCCTCACACTGACGAGTCCGTCCCAACCAACAAGAGCAAATCCAGTTGAATGCAGAGAGGTTATAATTACAACCTGCGGGCTGAGGATTTCTCACTGTGATTTTTGGAATGGAGCACACTCAGACACACACACACACACAAACCCACACACCTACACACACTTAAACTCTCCTGGATGAGCCCCCTCAGTCTGGTGCTTACAGGCTGGGTTTCAGTGCTGTCAGCAGCCCTCGATCACGCCTGCGGAGCGCGGTGTTGCCAGCTCCACCTGATCTCAATCCTCCTGCCGGAGTCCTTCTCATTGACTCGCTGTGTGCTGCCAGGCCCACCGAGCAATCTCTCACCTGGAGAACTCAGCCGGCTGCTTTGGCTCCACCACTGTTTACCCTTCCCTCTCCAGGAGAGGAAACAAGAGGCAGGTTTATTGTGCGTGTGTGCCGCTGCGTGTTGTGTCTTAATAACAGCCGTCCTTTTTCGGTGTGTTGCTGGACACATATTGGCGTCTCTCGTCTCTGTTCAACTTGCTGGAAATATCCGGAAACAACAAGGCTGCAGTACGGGCAGAGGGAAGGAAACAAGAGGGGAGGAGTAAAGTGTTTGTTTAAGGCACGCCAAACAGAAGGAGGCTGAGACGAGGAGAGTCGAGAACATATGTCCAAGACGTCTTAACGTCGACAAAAGGAAAGAAGATGAGAGAGAGTACACTGTGACGCTGACAGACGCAGGTGTGTACTGTGGATGCTACGATGATGATCTGTCTGTGTCTTTGTGTAGCAACAGGATCAATGCAGTACAATTAAATAAAAACTGTGCCTTTTTTTAATCCAGTGTCTCAGCCACAGGTATATGTATGGTCTGTTATAGTTATTGTTATTTCAAAACTAAGTCATGCGACAGATAGTCATTTAAATAAAGTAGTTTGACCTAATATTATTACTATTATTAGAAGTAGTAGTTATTATTGATAACAGTTCCTGGTGGACTGGAGGTCCGTCTGCATGTGAAAGCAAACAGAGTCAACCTTTTGGATTTTATGACAGCAGATATGTGATTTTAGGATGATTTCAAAATGCAAAACTTGTAAGAAATACACTCGCTGATGGTGAAATCTATTCAGGACGCATTCTTCTCGTCCGTCTCTAGAAGGCCATTTGCTAACCGTGGTAACGCGTGAGCACGTTTACTTGATTAATAGGTCAAGTGTTGTGAAAACTGCTGTGCTTGTATCCGACTGTGTACTTGGTCAGTTCTTAAGTCCATTAAAAAGTGTGTGACAGAGAGCCAACAGTAATTAATCCTGAATCATATCTGGTCTTAACTTCTTCAGCATTCTCCATAAAATGTGCAGTCTAATAATAGGCTGCACTAATACTGCTTGTAACCGGTTATTTCTCTGCAAGCTCTTTGTTACACCAAAGAACAGCAACATGCAACAATGCATTGTGTTGTCACTTGGTTCAAACAAAAGAAACTGCAAGTCTGGAACCCTGAGCGAAGAGGCCTCGTCTTCTGAATCTGCTCTTTTTTGCTAATTAATCTGCAGCAGATTTATTCTGAAATTAACACATTTAATCCTCATTGTTTTCCAGAATTAGAGAATATCCAAATGTCCATGTGTCATTAGTAACTCTTTGAAATAAAAAATCATTATTTGTTTACACTTTCATGGAAAAGTAGGTGAAAAAGTGTGTTTTATGTATCGTCACAAATGTGGTAAAGTTTCTCGTATTCTTCCGAGTCTGATCATCAACATTCTTAACAATCATTAATACAATCATTAATACATCTAACACTCTGTTACTGGAACTTATGTCTATTAATAGCTATGTTTTTTCAGCTTTGTGACGTTACCTTACCTATCTTTCTACTTACATATCTATCTACATACATATCCATCCACAACGCTGTAGCGTTGTGGATGGATATGTATATGTATTTACATCCCTATCTATCTATCTATCTATCTATCTATCTATCTATCTATCTATCTATCTATCTATCTATCTATCTATCTATCTATCTATCTATCTATCTATCGGTTCAAACCACTCTATCCTTTCTCCTTTGACCTCTGCCCTCACCAACAAGGCATTTACACTCACTGGATATTATTTCCTTTCGTGATCTCTCTGTAAATCTTCCAGATGTTTTGTGTGGAAATCACAGCAGATCAGCAGTTTCTGAGATACTCAAACTGAATGAAAAAGTAACTCAACTTTACCAAACAAATATATGCGTGTGCCATGCTACTCGTTTACTTACATTTGACTAACTTAAGAAAGATAATGGTAAATGGACTGTACTTGTAGATCTCTTTTCTAGTCTTCCGACCAATCAAAGCACTTTACCACTACTACGTCATCATTCACTCATTCACTCATTCACACCCTGATGGCGGCGGTGGATTCTAACTAGCGTCTGTAGGCAGCTATGGCAGCAATTAGGGGTTAAGATTCAAGATTTAAGATGTTTTTACTGTTTTATGTCATTCTATACAATAAGAAGCTCATTTTGCTCGGTCCTCCTAACACAGAATTACAATAAACTCAATATTAAAAAATGTAATAAAAAAATAAGGCACTCAATATAAAAGATAGAACAGTATTGCACAACCATATGAAAATAGTATTGCTATGATACAATATGATAAGTAAAGTAAATATGTTAAGTGTCTAGGCCAAGCACACTCGCGGAGCTGGGGATCGAACCACCGATATCTCCTTTGGATTTCCATTGCAGCTGTCGAGCAGTTGTCCATGCACGTTGAGACGAGGGACTGCTTGAAGCTTGCTGCTCGAGGCTTTGCAGCAGCCTGGCGGCGCCTCTGCCCATTAAAGTGTTGGAGGAGATGACCTGCTCACCCGACACACACCTGTCTGCTCAGGGGCGAGGGGAGACATGTCACATGCTTCTGGTGGAAGGATGAGGCTCACGGTCAGGAAAAGGTAAGTGAGAGCAGGACCTGTGTCGTGAGGAACTGAAAGGAGGAGCATAATGAGATATTGTTGTGTGTAAGCAACAACTTTCAGACTAACTCCTCAATACAAATGACCAGGTAAAGAGTTGTGTATCTATCCTCAGTCATTCCTTTACCAACAGTTAGTCTCCTGCTATTTAACATTATTCTTATAATCCTTGATGATCAGCCTGAATGAAAGTATTCAGATAATTATCACATGATGATTTAAAGTGTTCCCTGTAGAACAATCATCTGATGAAAACATTTTATTGTGTGAATAAGTTAGTAAAATAGTACATATTCATCTAAACATCTGTTGTTTTTGGTCCCGTTGCTCTCCTCTTACATACACAGAAAGACTAAAACAACAATGTGTTAGTTCCTCTCTTAATACTTCCTGTGGCATCAGCACCAGGTCCATCTGTTCCCACTGAACACAGATGTATAGTTTCATTCTCAAGAACAGGTTCAGTAATTTCCTTGAACACACAGCGAGCCCCGATAGTTTACAGCAAGTGTTACTCAAACAGGAGGAAGTAGTGCATCGCCGGGGACTATTTTCAGCAGCGGATTAAGACACATATGGTGCTCCAGTGAGTGTGTGTGGCAGCAGGACGGTGTGTGTGTGACTGAGTCAAAACGATCTCCAGTGTGTGTGTGTGTTCATGAGGATGAAGGAACATGTCGCCCAGTCCAACAGCGAGGCTCAGCGATGTGTTTGTAATGGAGCTCCACGCTCACAGGAGGAGGAGATATCTGGCTGTGTTGTTGTTTTGCTCTTTTCTATGGATTTGACAATAAGAAACATTCAGAATATTACCAGACTCAGACCTGAAGTCATCCAAATTAGTACACTTACAGTCTCACGCTGCTTCATGATAGATTATCCTGATAGATTACTGCCATCACAAAGTAACTTGTTATAGCGTTACGTCCTGACGTAGGTCCAGGGGGCGGAGCCTGCTGCCAGTACGAGCCTCTGCCACCACTGCAGCCCTTTTGTTTCTTCCTGTCGCGCCGTGTTCCCGCCCCAGAGGGATGTTATTGCTGCTCTCGCAGAGTCCAGTTGATATTGGTAGCATCTCCTTCGACGGATACGCAGCTACGAGTTCGTTAATTCTTCTCGGCCGTCGTTCTCCTGGACGCGCCTCGCCGCCCGCCGCCGTCCTGGAGCTGTGCTCATGAAGACGCTGCTTCAGAGTCACAGCCGAGTCCTTTGTGGCCAACAGACATTGATTCCCCCCAGGCTCAATCTGCATTTCACGGTGATGTTCTCTAACAGACGTGGTACGTTACCCATAGCAAACACATAAATATCTATATGCACAAATATTATATATGTGTTTATATACATATAGATGAGTACTCATCTGCCAGACATGTACAGTATGGGTGGAGCTCAGCGTCATACACAGGTACACATACACAGTGAATGTACTGCACACACACTCATATTCACAGACCCTCATCATTCTCGGGCAGTTGACATCATCATCAGTCCTTTACGCACAATAAACTCAGGAGATTGTGCTGAGGTCTCTCTCGTTGTCTCTATTCATTTTCAATTTGCTGATTTGACACAACAAAAAGAGGAATAAGTCGGAGGCTCAAAAGCAAGAAGAAAGACAGTGTCTGACTCCTACAATACAGGATGAGCACTGGGTAACAGCTTGGAGGTGTATTTTATATTTTTATATGATGTACTGTACATTGGGCTTTTATGATGAAAGGAGTTCTCCAGCCATTTAGAACCTCTGTAAAGTGTGTTTGTTTTATGAAACACATCAAAGATAAAGCAAGACAATTTAAACATGAGAATAATAATCAAATTGTAGGAAGGCGAGGCTGAGACACGAGAGCCTTCGTCTCCCTGCTTCCTCCTCAGCGGGTTATCTCCTCAGACTTCACAAAGCTTCTTCATCCACACACATTACTTCATACGTTATACTTTTATACACGTTTCCTGCTCCTTTTGTGTCTCTTTGTCGTGCTTTTGTGTTTCTGTGGTCAGTTTGAGTCTCTTCCTGGTCGTCGGCGTCTATCTGTAAATGTCTTTGTCGATTATTTGTGTTTCTTTGAATTTGTGTTGTTTCTCTTTGTAATTGTGTTTTGTTTTTTCCTCTTTACCTTTGTCTGTTGTTCA
>NW_027175920.1:15652876-15720376 GCF_023055335.1 Clinocottus analis | reverse complement strand
ATGTGTTTGGAGACCTGGGGTCTGAGAGCAGGGTCTCTCTCACACACACCTCTCTCTCACACACACACACACACACACACACACACGTGCACCCTCTGTCATCTTTAGAGTTGGATCTGCCCAGTACACTCCCACTCCAGACCAATTTATCGCCTCCTCCCCTCCTGAACCGCTTTCTCTCTCTGAGCAGTAGCTCACTTCCCAGTATTTATCACTCCCCATCCCCCGAGAGCTCTGAGTACCAACGCCTTATCCACTGGGAGTGTGTGTGTGTGTGTGTGTGTGTGTGTGTAGAAATAAAGGGAGAGCGCATGAGAGAGAGGGATAAGGATAAAAAACATTGCAAGATATAGAGGCTTATAGTTTTATGTATGTGATGCCAGACAGACCGGCCTTATGTGCAAATAATCCTTTTTCACGGGAGATATTTGGACTTGTCAAACCAAGAAAAGCACATTAACGTTGGTCTCAGAGGCTTAGTAAGTCGTGACAGTGTGACAGTGAGCCGGCAGGAACAACACAGGGACCCTAAAAACTGAATGCAATTCAGCCATCGTTCACTCATTCACACACGTGCTCCTGATGTTGTCACATGTCCACCTGTCTGCTGGGATCGAGGGTCACCCATTGGTCAGGAGGCCCACGAGGTCCAGCTTATTAAAAGCTACTGAAGTCATGAACCTCGTCACAGATTAACATCAGCCTCTACTCAACTCAAATCTATTCAATTAAATATATTATGTAGAGCCCAAATTTCACTAATCTGCCTCGGAGTGTTTTACAATCTGTGCATACGACATCCTCTGTCCTGGGACCTCACATGGGACCCAAAGAAAAGCTGTGACGGGGAAAAGAAAGAGAGAAGCCTTCATAGAGCAACAGAGGAGGATGGACTGAAGCAATCGATGTCATGTGACCAGAATGAACCAAACAGAGTTGCAGCACATTACATGAATAAGACAGAAACTATTCATATCGCTCTCTCCACACTGTGCCACTAAACGGGACAACTGCAGTTAAAAACATTCATGTCGGTCCAAAATGTCATCGCTGCATTAATGTATCTGATTAGACATGCGCGTGAAATTGTCATAACCAGCGTATGATTCATTGAGTGATGGCCGAAGGCGTGTGTTGTGAGATCTCGGTGACCTTTGACCGCAACATTGTAATCACTTCATAATTGAGTCCAAGTAGAGGATGAAGGACTTCCTGTCACGATGCAGGTTTGTCTTGTTTCCTGTTTTATTTTGAAGTCCTGTGTGTTCCCTGCACTTCCTGCCTGTGTGACGGTGTGTGAGTTGTCTGATTGATTCCTGCTGTGTCCAATCCTCTTCCTCTTGTATTGAGCCCTGTTTGTGTCTCTGCTTGTTGCATCGTGCTGTTGGTTTCTGCGTGTCGGGCGCTGTGTTCGCTGCTCAGTCCTGTGACACTTTTATGATCCCGGTTATGATTCCTGTTTCCTGTCCTCCACCTTTTCCTGCTCGGCCTGTTGGAAGCTTGTCCTGAGTGAAGAAATAAATATTCAGTGTTTCCCCTACCATTATAACAGGGGGCGGGGCGCCCCCCTGAAATAACCCCGCCTCCTTGTAACTTCCTCTATATCTCCAGATCACAACACGTCATTTAAGGTCATCTTTCCTAGAGAACAGGTCTCCACCTGGTTTATTATTAAACAAACTAAAGGCCGTATTTTATTGACGGGATCTACACGACAGCTCGTCATTTCTGTCTCTACGAGGTCGCGTGAACACTTCTCCTCTGCGCTCTGTATCGCGCACGGCGTTGTTCAGCTCCGATGCGAAGAGACACGTGAGCGCACACAGGTGAGCGACGAGCACACAGGTGAGCGACGAGCACACAGGTGAGCGACGAGCACACAGGTGAGCGACGAGCACACAGGTGAGCGACGAGCACACAGCAGCAGAGAGCGGAGACAAATATGTAGCATGAAAAGCAGACAACTATATCTGCATTTTAAATGCTCCCAGGTAGAAGATTGCAAGAGTAGCCCTCCTGCAAGGATCACCAGAGCAGCTCTCTGAACCAGAGCAGCTCTCTGAACCCAGAGCAGCTCTTTGAACCCGGAGCAGCTCTCTGAACCCGGACCAGCTCTCTGAACCAGAGCAGCTCTCTGAACCCGGACCAGCTCTCTGAACCAGAGCAGCTCTCTGAACCCGGACCAGCTCTCTGAACCAGAGCAGCTCTTTGAACCCAGAGCAGCTCTCTGAACCAGAGCAGCTCTCTGAGCCCAGAGCAGCTCTCAGACCTGCAGCAGCTCTCCTGCTCCAAGTGAAACGAGCCAAAGTGCTGGTGTCTTGTTCCAACAATGAGCTGCTGGCTTCACACGTTACAAAGTACACGGACTAAGTAATTAATAAGTACAGTACTGTACATGTAAATACCAGCTATTGTCAGGTAAATGTTTACGGTTAACACATTCCGTTGCGCATGCGCGACTCGTCGATTTTGGGCGTTTTGCCAAAAGCCAGTCTCCGCAAAGTCTCTATGAAGTCGTCTTTTCTGCTGTTCCGTCTCTCAAAACTGGAAAAGATCTCATCTCAACATGGAGCATGAACTGAGAGCAGCCGTATCAAGTCAACAACCGTGTTTTATAAATATTTGTAGAGGAAAGCAGCTCACTGCAGCACCAACACTGATACAACCTGATGCAACACATCTGCAGTGTCATTCTGTTCTGTTCTGCAATTTGATTTTAGTTTTTTTCAAAATGACCTATTAAGTACATATAATTTATTTTTTTGCACATTTAGAACTTTATTTTTATTGTTTTAAGTGATTGCAATTTTGTTTTCTTTTTTTGTGGTCTGACGGGGCAATTTGGTTGAATTGAAAGTTATTGTTCTTTATTCTGTTATTTTTAAAAGCACAGACGGAGTCACAAAATGATGTTATTTACAGAAAAAGTAATGCTTTTTGGTGTTTGTGTCATTGCCGGTGTCGTCGAGGTCCCCCCTCCATGAAGCTTTAAACCTGGTGAAACACTGATATTCTTTATACGGTTGTGTTGTTTCTGCGATATCGAGTTAACACGTTTGCGTGCGTGGGGCATTCAAATAATTCTGTTACCGTAAAACTATTTTATTGTGTCTCCTCCCATCCAGTATGTTTCCATATGTGCCTTTTTTTTTGGACTGCAATATATGGAGTGAGAAATACTTTTCAGGAGTACTGTCCCACAGAACATGAATACCTTTAAAAAAGAAGAAGCAGAAGTTCAATTAGTTTATGATAATTCCTTCATGATATCCCTATGAACCCCTTATAAGGGCTTCCAACATGCAGAGCGTTAATGACTTCAACGTGAGCTTAACATACTTTACTTTATTTTTATATAATGGCCAACGTTGCTGTAACAAATAAATATTTAATAAACTTTAAATATTGAAGTGTCTTGTAATTGCATTTCTACTTCATCCAACTGTATCTTGAATTGAAGGTAACTCTCCACAAAGTGAGCCGCTCTGTGTGAACCAGAGGAGACACGACGCCTGTGATGTCACAGACTATTTTCACGACTAACTAAACTTGACCATGTGGGGAAGCTTCCGCAGCAGCATGTAGACATCACACCCTCTGAGCTTTAATAACGCTCTGACCACCGGCTGCTTCCATCACACAGGCCATCCGATGCGCTGCGGCTCATTCTACAGCCGAGCAGCACCTCGGATTAATGTCAGCTAAACGCCTAAAATATTAAAAGTACCGTCCAGCCAGAGCCCTTTCCACACTGAGCGGGATGAGGAACTTCCTGCGCTCCTCATCAAGCGATCCGAAGGAGCCAATAAAGACTTCACAGCCCATCAAGCCAAGCAGTGGATTGGTCAGCACTGTTACTAATAACTGCTGATGAAAATCTTAAAGGCCAATAAAAGCCCATGGATGAGCTGCTATAGTTTCCTATTACCAGCCAGTCATCTGGAGACTAATGTGTCTAGGACAGCATCTTAGCTAACTACAGCAGAGATTTAAACAGCGGTTCCGCAGCATCCACAGCCTGTAAAGAGCCTTTTTCCTGCTGCAGTAAAGGGATTTTGATAAACTCAACCAATGGGTTCGGTGTTGAATCACCTACTTAAATATTTTAATAGGAACTTGTGCAATAGGAAAGCAGGCATTGCTCTGTGTCCAGGTAGGACTGACAACACGGCTGTGGAGACTCCACGCTGCAGAGCTCGGCTTAACACAGTCTGCCTTGCATCATGTGATGCAACCGCACACGATCAGTGGACATGGAGAGTGAGTTCGTCACCAGAGGTGCACGGGTTGGGTTATTGCTTATGCTGAGTTTCTTTTTCCTTCATGTATTAGACAGCAGCAATTCTGCAGCAGTGGATACAAAGTTGCCCTCTTCTTCTCCTTCGCTACCAAATGTTTGTTTTGCGATATTTAAGCTCAGAGAGCTTTTTGCCATTCTGCATCCTGGTGTAACTTATCAATGCATGGCTAAATCAATGTTAAGCATCCTTATGGATTAGCTCCAAGTCATAAAAAGGGCCTTGACAAGCCATGTGGAGGAAGTAATATGATTCAATTACGCTCACTAACCTTCCCTGCAGTATAAACAGACTCACATGCACACACCCCCGCATGCCGCTGTGAGCAGCAGCCTAATAAAGCAGCTCGTGCTTGGGACACAAACATCAGCAGCGCTGACTCTCTGCTTATTTAGCTTTACCGTGTTGCACTAATGACAGAAAGTGTAGAACTAATAGTTTATTGATGTGTAGTAAAAATGTGATCACTTATTTGACTTCTGAAGGTAAATGTCTTGAAATATTTCCAACCAGTGACAGTATCAAAACTATGGAAGCCCATTTCTGCCACAAAAAAAAGAAAAAGTCATAATTCTGACTTTTTTTAGTCATGATTATTATTATTTAATTATTTTTTCATAATTATGGCTTTTTGTTGTTGTTGTTGTCAGAAATATGACTTTTTTTGTGGCGGGATTACCGCTTGGCAGTCATTTACCACCACCAACCAGTCAAGTTTGGTTTAGACATTGTTTCTTAGCTTCTGAATTCTTGACTTATGGCCCAAAACATATTTTGTCCACACAACTCTAAACCGTTCTTATTGTTAAGAGAGATTACGGTTATAAAAGAACCCAAATTGGAAGAAATTCCCTCAAGGCGTTTGAAAAAAAAAACACATTCACGAGAGAACTTGACCTTTGACCACCAAATTCAAACGAGTTCATCTCTGAGTCCAAGTCGATGTTTGTTCCAAGTTTAAAGAAGTTCCTCCCCGGCATCGCTGAGACGGACACCCTGAAAACACAATGAGCACGGCTTTCACCGGCGCGGCAGCAATAAAAAGACACTTGACATAAAGCGATGCACACTGCTACATTACACACAGCACACAGCAGCAGCACACTTCTTGCAATAAAATACTCTAAAGTCCAGCTTTCAGCTGCATCTCACAGTCTTCATCAGCCAAATGGAACTGAATGGTCACTAGAAAGAAGGAACTTTTCAGTCGTGTACATGTGGAGAGATGGAAAGCCCTGTCTCTGTCTCTTATTGGATGGGTTTATGGTCTCCATTGCAAGTCTTCTTCAGTACAGCATCATGTTCATTTAGTAAATGATGCTCATTTAGAGTCAAACAGACCATGAAGCAGGGGACGCTTTAGGGGCGGGGCTACCTTCTAGTTGACCGATGGTTATCACGTTGTCTGGAGTTTGAACTTTAACCATTTCACAGAGTGTTTCCACTTCATGAATGTTAATTTTAATCTCTATAAACAGGCTCTGCCCTCACATGTAGGCAGCGGGCTTTGCCTGATTACAGGTCAAAGTAAAAATGTAGTGTGGAGATAAAAAGAGGAGAAAAAGGATGACTTTGTTTCTCATTGGATTAGCATCCGCTTGTGAAGCAGTCGTAAACCTCGATTTGCAATTGCAACTCCTGTCTCGTAGCTTGAGTTGCTAATCGGACTGTAAACAATAAGCAGCGCACAAAGTCTTGGTCCGGATACCCCATGGCTACACCAGAACCACAACAAGATACCCCTTGGCTCATCCGTCACATGTGTGGAGATTTAAATAATAAAAACCTGTTGGTCGCATAAAAATATCATCCTCAGCGCTCGGTTGTACTCTACACTTCTGGTTCCACTAAGATGGGAACAGCCGAAACCAACACGGTGGACAAAAATCAAGGATGGTGAATGTCAAAAACCAAGATGGCAACATACAAAACACCAAACTCAAGGCTTCAACAGCACGTCCAACAGGTACTGCCTGCTTCTTTGAGAACAGTGAAATCCACCCAGCTTGTTTGAGTGATCTCCAGCGTGCAGCACGATGTGTGTGTGTGTGTGTGTGTGTGTGTGTGTGTGTGTGTGTGTGTGTGTGTGTGTGTGTGTGTGTGTGTGTGTGTGTGTGTGTGTGTGTGTGTGTGTGTGTGTGTGTGAGCACGCCTCAGCCTGTTGAGAGAGAGTCCTCTCCCTCTGGCTCCGGGCCACATGTTAAAAGACAATAAGGGCTTCCTGGGACTGCTGCTCATCCCCCTACAGATAAGAGCACATGAGGCCCAGTGTGTGAGCACCAGTGTGTGAGCACGTGGGCGTGCGAAGAATCCTTCAAACACTCGCAGCTACGTGGCCTCGATATCATCTCACATCCTTGATTCACTTACAGTTTACCTTCAGGCCTCCAGATCACTTGACTCCGTGCTTTTTAGCTTCAGCAGTCGTTTTTCTCTCTCTACTTTTTATCCTTTGCTGTATCACGGCCCTCTCTCTCTCTCTCTCTCTCTCTCTCTCTCTCTCTCTCTCTCTCTCTCTCTCTCTCTCTCTCTCTCTCTCTCTCTCTCTCTCTCTGTGTATATTACTCTGTTACCAATCATTCCGACTCTGCAATCACATTAACATTATCTTCACCTCCACCTTCCTTTCATCACCGTCCTCCTTTTCTAGTATTTTCTTCCCACTCCATCTTCCCTCCTCTATGTTGTCTCTCCATTACTCGTGTCTTTGCTCCACCTCTTTCCCTTTTTACCCATAACTTTTTCCTTCCTTCATTCTTCCTCTCTGCACCGTCATTCCCTCTTTATTTTTCATCCCTGTTGATTTTAAGATTCTCTCTTTTCGTCTGTTTGTCAGTTCTCTTTCTGAACTTCTTTTTTTGTCTCTCTTCATTCTTTCATTCTTATCTGCACTTTTCCCCCTCTTCCATTCCCCCGTTCTGCTCAGCAACCCTCACATATTTATCCCTTGTTTGCCCTTTTTCTTAGCTCTGATGTCTCCTCCATCTTTCTGCTCACACAAATCTTTTTCATTACTCCCTTCCCTCTCACCTTTTATTAGCATTTTAGTTTATTTCTTCACCCCCCCTGCCTTGTTCCCCCTTTTCATCTCATCCCTCTACTTTTCCGCCATGCCTCCCTTCCTCTTTCGCTTCCTCTCTCGCTTCCTCTCTCGCTTCCTCTCCCCCTCGCCTCTCCCTTTGGCTCTGTAACCAAGACAGCTGGTAAGGTGGGTCTGCCTGCTCCTGTCAGTTTAACCGGCATGGCTGCCCGGCCAGCAGAACTTTGATCCAGTACCAACAGCCCCGAGGCCCAGCAGGGCTCCAGCAGGGCCACAGCCACGCCAACCAGGGCTCCTTTTTTAGCTCAACCCCCCCACCGTGTACCCTGACTGTGGGCAGCATGAAGTCGCCAACATCACCCACCCCCATGGAGTGTGTACACGGCAGATTACGCAACGGTTCACTAAGGTATGGTAAACGGGAAGGCACCGTGAAGGGGAGGGCGGAGCCAGAGAGCGCTGAATCATCCCCCTCTGCTGATGAGCCAGCCAATTAGCAGACAGGAAGCCCCTCCAGTCCCAGCTTGTGATGAGGAGGCCAGATTTTAAATTGAGATATGAAAGATTGCACATGTTTGTACACACATTTAAATGAACACACACTTCCAAGTGAAGGAGGCGGAGCAAAGACACAGGCTGACAAACAGAGAGGCGTAGTGGAGCTGGACAAAGTCACAGCATGTGGATTCAACACCAGCAGAGTGGGAGGTCAGATAGTGACCACGTTCATGTTGTTACACTATTAGTGATGTATTCTACAGAGAGCATTCACAGCTGCCCAGAGGACAACATACAGCACCGCTGCAGCAGATCACCACCCACAGCTCATCATCTCCAACATATAATAATACATCTGGTTAAAGACATTTATGTACATGTGTCGACCATTTGATTCATATATTCCACTGCTGTTGTGGAGCTAAGATCTTTTGGGAAAACAATTTCAAGCACCAAAACAGTTTGACCTGAGTAAAGGTATGTTTTCACAAGAGATATGAAGAATTTCTAAAACAGAGTGTCAATTGTTCAGCTTTAGGGCCATATTATCACTTTACACGTGTGCCTTATGACAACGGTGCCTCATCACATAGAGAGCTGAGATTGTTCTGCAATTTTAGATGTGAAACACATGTGTATGTATCACATGCAAGTGAATTTAAGAAATTATGTATAATCGAGAAAATGACCCCCCCCAGTCGAGCCATGCGGGTCTAGTGTGGGTTATAACTACATCCCTACTGGTGACACGAGTGTTTGAACTGTAACGAAGCCAGAGACACTCTGCAACCGCCGCAGATATTCAGTGTATTCTCCCGTTCTTGTCGTAAGAGGCTTTTGAGCAATAAATCACAATCCGACTGGTGCCTCAGAGCAAGAGAATCAACTTGGCATTCAGCTGCCGGCATTAAGGCCTTAACTCAAATTGCCACGAAACACAAATAGTGTAATGTGAACGCAGTATGGTGCACAGTTTGCTTCAAAGCCCGTTCTTATGTGAGATTGGAAATGTGCCACTCTCCCCCGCCTGGAATCAGCTCTCTCGGCTCGCCTCTGTCAACAGCTGCTTTGAGAGGCTTCCCCGTGGGGCCGCCGGCCGGCGAGGGAGGGGTCGCTAAGCTTCGCGCCGCCTTCTCCTCGTGTCGCTTGTTTATCCCGGAGACTAAGCGCTACAAAGCCAGCTAACTGTAAAACAATTAGATTAGCATAAATATGTTCAATTATACATGTAGATTTAAGGCTCTGCGCTTTGCAACAGGGAGAAAATCCACTGAATTATTCAGAATGTACAAATATTGGTTAAATCAGATTGAAACAACAGGAAGCAAATACAACTGCATTACTCCTGCGTGGCCTGGGAGAGCACCATATGCCTCTGTCCACATCGGTTAGCATGTCGCACTGTTTACTCTCTGTTTGCCACATGCAACCACTGAAATACAGGACATATGGATATGTATAGAGAGATGGAGAACAGCAACACTTTGGAAGTAGAGCGCATGTCAAAGGTTAAGTGAGGATGCTGATGGCGCTCACTGCTTCGTGCAGTTCTGATATGAAAAGAAAGACGTTCAGAAAAAGCCATTTGACTCAGAAATCCCATCATTCATCATGTCGGCGCTCTGACGGAGCTGATCGTCCTCGTGGCTCAACCACACGGCACACCTCCATGTTTACCTCTCTGGTGGAGCGTGTCAGGGTCTGACGGTCCACCTGCACTTCCTTCTCACAGTGGCCTGTGTCACAATACATTGTGTCTCATTGATATTTGGTGGTATTTTATGGGTTCTGGATTATTTTCGATCCCAAAGAAAACCTTTATTTGTAAGGAAGTTATGCAAAGTTACGCAGTTAATAATCCCGCAAGAGATATCCAAGAGGATGTATTTTCAACCATTAAAGAGATTGTTGATGCTGGATAGAGTTCCTCTGATTCCAACCTCCCGACTTGTCAAATACTGCAGTTGAGTCCGAGTCCCTCAGCGTCTGCATGCGACACACGAGGCTTTCAACCAGCTCCAATGTAAACCCCTCATCATCAGGCAGTCTGACCAACTGACATGGTACAAAGAGCAAGAAAGTCCACTTCAGGAGGACGTCAGGGTGACTGCTGTGTGTGTCCCGTTGACTTGTGTTAATAGTGTTGTTGCCGAAAGCCAACCATGTACAGCTTAAAGTAAACCTACTTTGGAAGTTTATTTTGAAAAGAAACCATGCATGGAACGAGCACTGTCAATGACACCAGTGTTGTAGCACTGGAGAGCGGTTTCATCACGTCTCTTTTCTCTGTCTTGTCTTGAAATCAACACCATTTTTACTCTGCCTCCTTTTACTCTCTGACAGATTTGATCCAAGGACACAACACAACTGTGGGCTCTCACTACACCGGTTATGTATTCACATCACTATGATTCACAAAGACATGGCACACGTGTGTCATGTCTGTGTGAATAAACACCAAGAAGAAAGGGGGACATTCTTTAATGCTACAGTTCAAATGGCCAAGAGGCGTCTTTCTACTGAAGCAGCAGTTTGGCTGCGTGAGTGTGAGGGATGGAGCATGTTTCAGATCCCGTGTCTTCTATGAAACAGATCAATAGTGAACCCATCTGCTCTAATTGAAGATACTGTATACATACACTTAAAGAAAAAGCCACACACACAAACACACGAGTGCACTCCTCCATGCTGCCGAGGAGAGCAATAATCTGCAAGGTCAAGGGAGCCACAGTTGATGTAGTTGGTGATACATACATGTCGTCTGTCTAATGCTCGCTCCGGGGAAATCATTAAATCCATAACACCAGGATGTATGTACATCACTGGATCGTGTGTGTGTGCGTGTGCGTCTGTGCGTGTGCGTGTGTGTGTGTGTGCAGTACAGAGGTACCAGGGGAGCCAGACTAGTCATTTCATGCATGAAATGCTCATCCCATTGGTCTTAAAGCAAGAGAAAATCAACCTTGGAAGGATACACGGATGAAAGAATGCAAAGATTGAGGTCTGGTGGAGGAGAGGGGGAAGACAAGAGGACAGTGTTGTATTATGAATTAGCTTAATTTGGGTCGAAGGTAAAGCAAGAGCAGGTTGTAATTCTCTCTTCAGCTTGAAAAACACACCACACTGAAAATAAACACAGACAGCACAACCACTCCTCTCTTTCCCCTGCTATTCTGAGGCTCACTCTCCTTCCCTCTCTCTCTCCCTCTCTCTCCCTTGCCACATTACTGCACTCACTCATTCATGTAAACACATACACACCCATGCACACACACTTTCTCTCCAGCACTACTCCATTACCAGCAGGTCCCAGTGATTGAGGATTCCTATGGTAATGGTGATGTGGGGCTGCCCTGGCTGCCAGCTGGCTTGCCCCGTGACTGATACCGTGGTTTGTGTGTGTGTGTGTTTGTGCGTGTGTGTGTGTCTCTGTGTGTGTGGATGCATGGGAGTGTTGGTTGGTTAGGTTTTTGTATGCATTAGCAACTGAAGAAGAGCTCATGTAATTAAGTCAAACGCAAATAATGAGTAAATGTGTGTATCAGTGAATAGTGTGTGTGTGTGTGTGTGTTTGTGTGTGAGAGAGAGAGAGAGACAGTGAAACACCCGGTAACACCAGAGTGTGGCACAGCAGACAATCATTTGCTGTTCATTCATTGGCTCTAAGAACTGGATGCTGAACTTCATTGAAATGAAAGTATGCCAAAAGCTCTCCTCTCTCCGTGGTTTGTGTGCGTGCCATCGGCCTGCTGCACATGTGGCACACATCATTTGCGTTTACCAGCTCTTCCAGATATCAAACCGTCATAGATGAAAAAAACACATGAAACAAGGCGTGATGTTGACTTTCTTTTGTGTTCAGATAAGATTATATTGATCCAGCGAGTGCGGTTAGTGACAGTATGCGATACGTAAAGTAGCTCTGACAGCCGGATGCTGTAGCAGTGGGGGGCGTGGCTTAGAGAGACACACATGCTGCTTGTTGCTGAAACAGCCAACGTTGTTGAACTTGCAGTGAGCTACAGTAGCTGCTGTTACCTCACCCCAAGACACTCACGACAGACAACACAAATAAAAATAACTTAGTTGCGTCTCGGGTTCCAAAGGGGCGGAAAGCTTCCGGTAAATTTCCGGAAAGTTTCCACAGGAATTTTGAAAAAAAAAATGTACCGAAGTTTTTTTGCAAAAGCCTATAACAGGGAACTTAAATGTAGTTGAGAACAAGACTCTGCACGCCGAGCTCAGCTGGACCCTGAATGCAGCTGGTTGGGACATCGTCTGCAGAAACATAAACGTAAACACAAAACATTCTGTTGTTTTTCACGTTTTTGTCATCAGTGTTGCGTCTAAACGTTTCAGCCCGACGCCTGGAGAGTGTGAGAGCGCCGAGTTGCGTAGAGGCCAAGAGCGGTACTGCAGCCAGATAGAGATTTCAAATATAGCTGCAACATATTGAACAAAATAACTGAACTAGTTCATTTTTTGGAGCTGTGAACTTAGTTCAATTTTTAAAATTATGAACTATGAACTGAACTAGTTCATGTAGGTCCAGGAAGAAAGCATTTAGACCTGAAAGGATTCAGGGAAAAACACTAAAGAAAGATATTTGTGCTAGGGGGTGGTGATCATATGGAATTCACCTTTTTTTTATTCAACGTTCATGTTTTCGTTGTTTGATGATAGAATAAAGTTTGACTCACAAAATGTCAAAAAACTCAAAAATGTAATTTTTGAAAGTTGTATTATCAATGTTTGCATGCATGTCTGCTTAAACAAGGTAAATACAGTTAAATTACCCCAAAATTTCCAGTTTATTCCCGTTAATTCCCGTGGAAAGTTTCCAACTTTGAATATTCTCGGAATTTTGCAAACCTAGTTGCGTCCCTAGTAGCAAGCATAAGGGATGTGCCCAGGCTCCTGATCATCTTCAGCTGATCGCAGCAGATCTACTCACAGCTCGCTCAAAACAAAATAGAATAACTGAAATGAGATGCAGACGATATGGTGCTGGAAGTTGACACATTGACTGCTGCGTATCTAACTATCGAGCTGATGTAGCGAACGAGCAGATTAGCCATCAGCAATAATCCCCAAGGTTAGCAGTTCATTCAAGACAAGTTTTTATCAATTCCTGCCTCGCTGACTGAAGAACATAACTTTTGTGAAGCAGGTTACTCAATACGCCAAAAAAGTAAGGTTGAGGTGCTATTTCATCTCTATTCACTAAAAGATTAACGATGTCACGGCATATATGCCAAACTTCATCAAAGTAGAACTGAGCAGGTTGAAATGATATAAAGGCTGGTATGACTGGGCCCTTAAGAGATGCTGCACTACCTACAGTAATACCCTCGACACACACTTTTTTCACTATCGTTAATAGCAATTCACTTAACTTAGCAATTCATTTCACTCTTTTCACCCTATCTTGCTACCATCTTCACGTAATGTTTCTTCTTGCTCACCTCTCGTTCTCCTCAATGTCAGCAATTCGTCACTCTTTGTCTTTCAGCATTTCTCAACCTTCTCTTTACCTTTCCCTCTTTTTTCAAATATTTTTTTCCCATCTTCAGCTGTTTTTGTTTTTCCTTTCTCCACAACTTTTTAACACAAAACACACATACAGAAACCTCCTTGCACAGGAGCACAAATACACACACCAACAGCCTCTATGCCACTTAATTTTCTTTCTGTCACACAAAACTGGTTTTATTTCCTTCTGCCTCTGTTCCCCTTCCATAAGTACTCTTCTTTCTCTCTCTCCTTCTCTCTTTCTGTCTCTCTCTCGCTCTCACTCCGGGTATAATGTACCACCTGCCAGCCTGTCCCTGCCAGTCCACACCACACCACCACCGGGCTACAGGGAGGGATGGGGCGGGTAGATAGGAGCAGAAGAGGCAGAGCATGCCCAATAATGCCAAGTTTGTATCCTTTACTTTCTCCGTGCACTTCCTTTTCTTCATCCTCATTTCTATGTGTTCCATTCTAAAGGACCATGTCAGAGCAAGAAAATCAACAAAGACCAAACAAACCAAAACAAGCCATGACAGTAAACCAATAATTTACTGTCTTCCCTAAACCAGTATTCCTGGCATTACATTCAAATCAATCAAATCTACAGTTTAAAACGTACACTGACTGCCAGCGTTTGGAAGCAATGTAGAAAGTAGTGTGCCTTTACAATACAATGAAAAAACATAGTTAATCCCCCTTGGAGGAAACTGAGTGCCAGCCGACATAAAGGACAGACAGTCGCCCCATGTAAAAACATGGAGGAGTGTGTGTCAGACGGTAGTGTTTCTGGCTATCATGCAGGAAGCTCCAGTTACTCATATGAATAAAGACTGTCGTCTCAGAGGCGATAGTGAGTCACTGTAGTCTCAACTAAAAACACTTGTATTTTTCATTTCATCCTTCCTGCCATCAGTACTACTTTGCTGAGAGGAAGATGGACCTTCAGTTGCATCTAGCTAGAGCAACTAGCATTCAGCCAACGTGTGGCGTTCTGATCCTGCCAAAGTAGTCTACTCGTGCCAGAGAGTGAAACAAAAATAGATGTTTCCTCATTTATCAACACATCTCCAATCCCAAATTGTCAAATACATAACTTGGATAGTTACCCTCAGCTGCAACTATGACACTCTGAGTACATCTGGAACTCGAAACTCACACATTGACCCTTAAAAACCCCGGGTGACCCCAAAAATGGGGGCAGAACTCTTCATCAGGAGTTCTTCCTCACTCTCAAAGTCCTTGTACTCCCATGAAGAAACGCCAGATCCACTGATGTGATATAGAAAAAAAAACTGCGGAGCCTGGCTTTACAAGCGCATATAAGTCTATTTTACATGTTTATAACACAATTCAACCATAAATATTGACGTCAACCACAAATATGACTCAAAGGACTCGAAAGTGACGAGAGAGAGCGCCCCAAGTTATGAAAATATCAATTGTCATATCCCTAGCTTGATGCCACACATGATTGGCGGACGTCCTGGAAAGCTTACGACCTCCAGAATCTGCCAATTTCGCCAAAGAAATCAACCATATTGCATTTTTTTCCCAGCCAAAACACTGAAATATGACTTACTTATGGATGATACCCGCTAAGTGTGTAGTGGTGCATCTGCTCAAGCAGCGGCTCTCTGTTGTGGAACCAGAGGCGTTCAAGGTCCAGGAAGAAAGTGAGGGCATTTTTGCATTCAGTAGACCTAAACCTACGGTACACGAAATGTGCACTAAATTAATAACTAAAAATATTTAACTTCACTTAATCAAAGTCAAACTTTGCAGAGATAATGTTAACACATAGCGCTTTTTATGGTGGGGAAAAAAGTGATTATATGCATAATTAAAAAAATAAATACATCCTGAAATGTGTTTTTCCCGGAAGTTACTTCGATATAAACCAGCCCAATTTTCAAAGTCTCTTTTTTTTAAACGTAAACTTAATTATCTCTGCAACCACAATGTTTATTAACTTTATATGAAGTGCTAAAATACTATGTTAATATCCCTATGTTTAAAAAAATAAAATAAAGTAGGTGATACATTTAAGTACTTACGTAGCTCAGTGAACTTGCTGCAGTGACCGTAACGTTTCACTAAACTCGTGATGAGTACCCCTTAACTAAGTCGGATTTTACTAACAAACACATCCACGTGACAGACAGGCTTCTGGGAATCTAACACAGCAATCCATGTCCTTACAACGCCCCTATTTCTATCTGTAAAGTCACAAAACAACGGCACCTTCTTTCTTTCTTTTTGCCGGCAGACTATTTTGAAGGCAGAGGCTTTCCTGAAGGGTGGATGTTTCTGCATCCGGGTCGTAGAGCACCAGCAGAAGCTCCTGAAGATTCAAAGCCGTAGCGCACAAACATCCAACAATGTTTTCCCATAGAACAAGTAACGTTTCTATTTTTGAACTGAACAACATGTTTTTTTACTAAAACACCTTCCCAATATGTCAAAGCTTTGTTTTGCAGTGATTTTTTGTTGCTTTTTGTTGGATTATTTAGGTCCTGACCTTTACAAAAAGGTGTGTTATTAGTATGTTGGATGATGTTAAGGCCCTGAACCATGGAGTTGGAAAAACTCGGGGACTACTCATGGAGGGATTTTTGGCAAATCTTGCTAAACGGATAGCCTAAACGATAGCAAATATTAATAGTAGAAGTGTAAGTCAGAAAACTGTCCAATAAGTCATTCTGCAACGATTTGTAACAATTTAAGAAGTCACTGACAAACAGGGTCATTTGACACCAGATTGAAATATAGTAAACACAATGACAGCCTGTATTTAAGTTTAACGGACTTCTTGGATTGTTTTGTTCTTTGCGGTTGTATTATTTTCTTACATCTTTTTCACATGTTTTGTCAATCCAGTTTTTCCCTTGAGTAAAGACTGAAAGGACAAAAGACAATGTTCTGAAGGAAACACTAATCCTGTTTTCACTTTCTTTATCTTTCCTTCATCTTTCTCCTCATTGGTCACTTCCTTCCTCCTCCTCTTCCATCGTTTGTCATGCAGGTAAAGTTGAAAGTGGTTTCCGTCTTGGGTCGTAGGGCTTGCTGCCCTACGATCACTCTCCCCCTTGAGCCTTGGCAGGAGCCTGGCAGGCAGTGCCCGCCCCATATGCCAATCTACAGACCGGCCTGAATTGGTCCAGACTGATCTGGCCTGGATCGGGAGGATTGGCCTGGCCTGGACATCACTGGTCCAGGTGGATGTGAGCCATTTCTCTGCTCTGTCCAATGGTAAAAGAGCCACAAGGGGATCCTTTATGCAATAATGATTCACCGGATGACATGATATATGTGTAATTACTGGGAATGGCTCACAGAAAGAAGACACATCATATCGCGCATGGCAGCCGCTGGTAATTAGCTGTAATTAGGTGTTGGCTGGCATGCAGAGAAATGTACGGCATTGATTATTGTTATTATGCTGCTCCAAATGAAAAGGAAACAAATCTATACTTCATTATTGCTACTTTGTTGCTTGCTTACTATATTTGGTGTCTGCCTTTGATGTTCTACCTGTTTCACTACAGCATGCTCTTCTGTCAGTCGGTCTGTGTCTATGAAGGAGAGGCCCTTAATAAAAGTCAAGACTTCACGAGTACATGGTATTTTAGAAACATAAACACTGTCTGGAATATATTCAATGGCAAAGCATTTTGTGTCGTTCTTTTTTTCCCAATCATGGAACTGGTCTATTGCACCAAGGTTATTGCAAGTCCCATGATCAGCACCTGGCTGTGAAGTGGTTTTCGCATCGTGGCTGCCGTCAAGTCAAACTACAAGTCACATCAAACACAGGTCCAAAAATACTTGTAAACAATTATTAAAAAGAAATAGCTGTAGAGTGAGTTATTTTTTCTCTCCACACAGGACACACAACTTTCATCCAGGAAACCTGTTTTCAAGAGAGTGTTTCAGCCCAGCAAGCCTTCAGTTTGCACCTTAACCTACTAGCCTTCGGTCTGACCCCCGGCCTGGGAGCCTTCAGCCTGCCCCCCGGCCTGCTAGGCTTCAGCCGGCATCTTGGACTGCTAGCAACCAGCCTGGACCACAGCCTGCGAGCAACAAGCCTGCACCACAGAGACTCAGTCACAAAATCCCACTGCTGTCCCCACTGACATTGGGCCTGAATCCGAGTAGGTCATCTCCAGGCTGTCCGCCCCTGGCCAAGTATTTGCTACAGTCTCCAGGACACCAAACTCACCACATCTTTCAAATTCAAACTCCTTAAGGCTTTTCTCCAGGAATTACTTTTGAGTGTGTGTCTACATAGTGATAGGAACCAGAGTGTAAGTTGACGAAAGGTCACCTCCATCTGGACTCTCTACTGTTGTATATGTGCCAAAGTGTGCTTGAGAAAACAAAGGAGGCCAGGCAGCGATGTGGACAGATAATCAATAGTGGACTTACTGCCTCATAACTGGCCTGGTTAGGAACTCTGTCTCCATCTCCGAGCACAATGTCATCACCACTCCCTCATCAGAGAGAGAAATAGGCAGAGGATGACTGGAGGGAGAACGAGGCGGCTTGGTTATTCAGCAGGAAAAATGTACACAAGGAGGAAATTCACTGGAAAGTGAGTAAAGGCCTGTTTTTTGTGATGCACTTCTCTTAATTCTACATAACTGCCCAAACATAGACAACACTACATAAGAAATTTGAAACTTTCACCAAAACTAATCATATTATATAGTTCTGAGGTTCCACTTGACAATCAGTGGGAGATGCAGCTTATGCAATATTTATTGTAAAATTATCATGAATCAGACAATAGATATCTTATTTATTTTACTTTTTAGTCTTCAAAGATAACTTAAAATCAGTATAATACAAGTTATGATGAAACACTGATGAGGAATGGGAGGACCATGATCAAAAGGATGAAAAAGTAAAGGCAAAACTATTTGGGTAACACTTTTATAATGTCAAAACATTTATTAAAATAAAAATAAACACATAAGTTTGACTAAGGTGGGGGTTTATTTCTGACCTGTCTGTTCGTCTGACCACTTTCTTGCCCTCTCTGACTGTGTTGACAATGTTACTGTGTTCCTGATGAAATGGGTATTTCTTACAGATGAATGGTACATGTTAAATGGACTGTACTTGTACTGTACTTGTATATTTCTTTTCTAGTCTTCAATCCCATAAAAGGCCTTCAGACTACTTGTTATGATTCACCTATTCACACACACTCATACACTTATGGGTGGATCTGAAGTGCCACCTGCCAATCAGGAATATCTCACATTCATACAACATTCATCCAGCATAGGCAGAGCTACGGGAGCAATTTGGGGTTAAGTGTTTTTCCCAAGGACACATTGGCATGGGCGAGCGAAGCCGTGGATCGAAACCTCGATCCTCTGATTGAAACACGACCCTGCTCACCACTGAGCCACAGTACCAGGATCCTGTCAATACTGGAACGTCTATGGACATATACAACAGTCCAGTACTGAAGTACAAATGTAGTATGAGTATTGTCATTTTATGCCACTTTATATTACCCCATAATATTTTAGAAGTAAATGTTGAACTTTAAGTAAACATTTTAGCTTCATGGGTTTTTAAGATAAATAAATAATTTCAAAAGCTTTGTTGGATCAGCTGGACAATACGTCGTCATAAAACTAAAAGCATTACATATGATAATATTATGAAATATGATGCATTTCTTTCGATTAATGACAGTATATAAATGGGTTAATATTAGAACCAAAACAAATACACAGCAATAAAATACAGCATACACATTAATTCAACAGTAATCTTAATTAAGGAAAAATATATACAACAGAAAAACACATCTATGCATTTTTCATTCACAAAGGGTACTTTTACTTAGTTTGAACATTTTAAATAATGTAAATAAATACGGGAGAGAGTGGAAGGGTGGGGGGAACAGACATGAAATTAAATAAATGAAAAGGCAGGTACAACCTGCCAGCCCTGACCGGCCCTGTGGATTTGTGGATGAGTCCTGCCCTCTTGCTGCCCCCTACGGTTTCCTCATTTCACCTCATCCCTGCTCTAATCTATCACTGCTGCAGCCCCAGCTAGAACACAGGGGACCTCTGGCTAATCCCTCACGGATCCCTCTGACTCGAAAAGCATTTTCAAACCTGTAGTTGGCCTCACCAGCCTGCTCTAGGTCTCACAAGGCTAAATACGAGTTATTCTATATTACAAATATTGTTCATTATTCCTGAGAATAACATGTTCAAAATGAACAGATTATCTTCTTCCAAACGCAGCTCTACTGTTGGATAATACAGTACATGGTGAGAAAACATCCTTCTCAACAAGCTTCTGATCTGACTGTTGTGTTCTCCAACGGCGTCCAGAGCCAACTACTTAAGGAATAAAAGGTTGAAAGTAACTCCTCCACAGCAAACAGGCATCGGGATGCTTCGAGACAACACATGAAAGAGGACCGTAGCAAAGAGCTCAACAATGGCCATTCATTTGGTTAAAAAAACAGTGACTGCTCATGTTGTGATTATTGACCACAATGCAATGCAGCACTACAGCGTGTGAACTTGTAGCTAGCGTGTGTTTGATGCCC
Organism: Clinocottus analis; assembly: GCF_023055335.1. Lineage (NCBI taxonomy): Eukaryota > Metazoa > Chordata > Actinopteri > Perciformes > Cottidae > Clinocottus > Clinocottus analis. Next base: position 15,700,443 of record NW_027175920.1, on the reverse strand, counting down.
TGGAGCAAGAACTGGCTTCACATTCTCAAACAAAGCATTGGGTGTTGAAGCCTTAAAGTTGCCCTGTCAACTGTAAAAGTTTCCATGAGGAGCATTTGAAGATGTAACCAAAGACTGAAGAGTTTCCTCTTTGATGAGTATTGCTGATGTCCGACTAGTACAATCACAATTAAATCCCCACTCTTTGCCTTGAGTCTAGTCTGCAAATATTTCTTTCAAACTACATACACAATATATTTGATATCTGCATGGTAACAGCAGTTGTTAGTGCCAAAAACGCACCATGAGACAGATAGTTGCAATGTTATTTTCTTGGAGTTCTTCCATGAGTAAGGTTTGTTGAGGTTTAGACTAACAACTAGTTTTTTAGAGTTTGGGAATGAACATAAATTGGTTCTAATATTTACTTTGTAGGATATAAAAAGTAGGGTTCTTTTTTTTTAGTGTATCTGTACATTTCAAGATTTGGGGCTATTATGCTCCTTTCAGAGTAGTAGGATTCAAAATACATGTGTAGATGTTTATTTCACTACTTTGTATAATTGCGTCTCAAGATTTATTTTCAATCTACCAAGTTAGCCTTAGATACGTTTTTTGATTGGCTGATGAGGAGCACCTCACGGCAGAACTCCAGGGGATTCGGGGACACGTGCTTGATTCCTCTATGGTGAGGGCAGCGTGACCAGCTCATGTTTGCGCGCTGCGGCACATTAAATAGCCTGGAGGTTGTTTTCAGCGTGAAAAATACGATGTGTGGCGGGAGGGCGGGACTTTAAACTCAAATGAGTGACAGTCACGCTCAACGCATGACACTTAAGAGCCCTGATATAGTTGTTGCCACAATGATCCTGACAGGTAAATGTAGTTATCTACGTGGCGTTCCAGGTCATTCAGACATACATTATTGACATTTAAATACATAACTGATTTAGTCATTTCTAGCAAATAGTCTCCAAAGAAAAGTGATGCAATTCAAAACAACAAAACAGTATTTTTAATTTGCGAGAGAATGTATTTTCTCCCATGTTCATGTTTTTCTGTGCCTTAAACTAACTGAATTTGAGAATGTATTTTCAAAAGAGCTTAAACAATATGTAGGAATATTGCAATGTTTGTTTCCTTTAAGCACAATGAGCAGTACAAGAGCTGCATTTTAAACTGGGTTGCATTCTTTCTGCTAAGTCTCTGTACTTCTGCCTTCACAAAGCTGTAGCTATTGCACTGGAGTTTTACCCTCTAATGGCATTCTTTCTTAATTCAATTGCAATATTCACTGTAAAGGGATTTGTTGGGCATTTTCCCATTAATCTGCACACATGCTGGAAGTTCTGTCTCAGTGAGACTGGCAGGGTTTGGAGCACAGGCCCGAGAACATTAGGGGAAAATCCCCGTTCAGGCCGACTGCTGTTTTCCCATTACGCCCCCGGCTGGGAGCCTCCCACTCGGCTAACGCATCCCAGATCCATGTCCGGCCGAGCCCTGCTCATTATGGGACGTAATTGACTTAATCATTTAAGAAGCAGACGTCATGCACCCGCCAGGTAGATGTCTCACTGTGTGTGTGTGTGTGTGTGTGTGTGTGTGTGTGTGCGTTCTGGGCTTTCTTCATACTTTTGTTTTCCTTTACTTCTGCATTCTATTCTCTTACTTGGTTTCTGCTACTCCTACCACAAAGAATTAGAAAAGCAGTAGACCAAAAAATCATTCATCAAGAGTTTTATCCGTTCAAAACATGGAGCGATTTCAATTGTTTATGAAAACACGGGAACAGATAGTAAAACAAAAGCAAAACAAATGCCGAGGGTGTGTTGGACAGTGTAAGTGCTGCTTCTCTTTGTCCTGTGGTAAAAGCACCCGTCCCAACTTGAACTGGCCCTATGATGAATTACTTGAGAGTGTGCGAGTATTGTTGCGCAAACAGTTCAACATTCATCTCGAGCACAATGTGCGGCATTGTCAGCGCTGAATGTCTCGCTGCTACACAACAGCCCTGTTATATCAGTAACAGCTGCTTTTACACGGCATCGCGTTGACATCCAAGATGGCTGCCGTAGCTCGGGGAAACAGGAAGTGGGAGGGTGGGGGTGGCGGCTTACAGTGCAGAAGACAACAGCTGGCTGACAGTCACAAATGAGTAAACAAAGGCTGCGCGACTCAGCCATTTATTATGGCATAAGTAGGCATTGTTGTTATTGTTGTCGGCAGGGAAAAGAGAATGGGGGGAGGCGTGTGTGTGTGTGTGTGTGTGTGTGTGTGTGAGTGTGTGTGTGGTGTGGGTAAAGAGAATCACCTCAGCAGCAGTAACTTTGAAATCAATTATCGAGCATTCCCTGCTGTGACAAGTGCCTCAAACACTGCAGTGTGTGCATACACTCTGACACACATGACGCACACATGAAAGTCACACAAACACACATGCGCGCACACACAAACACACACACAGAGCGTCTCCCACACCTGACAGCGAGAGTGCGAGAGGAAGAGGAAACACATCACGGGAGTTGAGCCCTCTGCTGCTTCCTCCTCGTCTCCGTCTTGTTAAGTGTGATGGCTGCAGGAGCTCCGACTTCATGTGGAAGCCGAGCGGCGTTACGAGTTGAAAGCCGGGGCAACTCTCTGAGTGCTTACGGAGCAAACACTGCACTCAGCTTCAGCAACAAAAGGGAGGGAAACAAGTACAGCAGGAGTGTGTAGAGCAATACAGACGGAACATATTCTCCTCTGAGTAGGGAAGTGAGTGTGTGTGTGTGTGTGTGTGTGTGTGTGTGTGTGTCTGTGTGTGTGTGTGTGTGTGTGTGTGTGTGTGTGTGTGTGTGTGTGTGTGTGTGTGTGTGTGTGTGTGTGTGTGTGCATGTTGGAGGACTTGAAAAGTGGGGAACTTCTGTGGATGTAAGGCCTCCTCAGTATCATCCAGAGCGACAGGATGCAAAGCATATTGCACTCGAGCCACGTGTTTGGAAACATATATTTGTGCATAAACTCCACGGTATTCTTAAGTTTACCCATCTCTAAACTTCTTGTGTGTATCATAATAAGTTATAATATTTGCTGATTGAATTTACTCTTTAGCTTCAAAATGCTTCAAGGTGAGTTAGCTTCAACAGCCTTTGGGGTCAAACTGTGGTTCACAGTGCAATTCCAGGGATGGGTAGTGAAAACTCACAATGTATATTAACTGTTTGAAAAGGCCTAGAGCTTTACCAGAATGGCCTAATGTATATAATAATAACAATATATAATAATCATTATCATCATCAGTATTCATTTTAATGAAGAAAAATAGCATCAACCCTTCATAGTAATGTCTAAAGGTACTTAGTGTTAATCTAATGAAAGTGGCTGAGAGAAATGACAAGCTGTAGTTTATTTCAGACATTGTCGTCTCACGACAGACTTTGTTTGGTATTAGAATGAATAATGTCAGAATTCCCATAGATTTGATTTGATATCATAACTTGCTGACAACAACCTCCTCGTGTCAGTGCTGACGGTGGAGTATCGGATTACTTCATATGGGGAGGATTTAGTTGTGTTAGCAGCCTGAGCTTCATGTGTGTGTGTGTATGTGTGTGTGTGTGTGTGTGTGTGTGTGTGTGTGTGATCCCCCGGCATACGGCCACAGCAGATGTGGTCCGGCTAACAGTTTGGGTTTGGAGGTCAGGAGGGCTGCAGAGCTGCGAGCGCTCAGCCGGATAATAAGGGATTTTCCTGTTGGCCGTGAGGCAGATCAGCGGAGCCTCCGTCCTCACACTGCAACACACTCCTTTCATACTGAGCCTGCATACTGTGGATGCACACCGGCTCGGCAAACGGCTCTATTCCTCAAGTGAGTGTCAGGAAGTAGCAGCAGGTCAGGCTTCTTCCGAGGAAGAAAAAAACAAAAAAGCCTCTCCTCCTGTCGGGCCGGGCCATCCCTCTGCCTTAACGCTGTCTTCCCTCTCACTCTCTCATGCCACATATCAACTCATATCGACTGCTTCCCCCTCGCTCTGGCGGTTTCTCTTCCTCCTCGGCAAACTCCTGACATCTCTGCAGCGTATATTCTATTCTCTCTTTCCCCTCTTCGTTCAGCCGCTCCCTCTCGCCTCCGAGCTCCAAACTCTGTCGCGCAAAATGAGTCATGTCCCGCGTTTTCGCCGTTCGGCGCTTTCAGGCGCACTTCCGCTCAATAGCAATAATCCTCACGCTGCAATAAGAGGGTGTTCTTGGAGAGAGAGCCATTCATTAGGCGACAGTGGACTGACAAGCCCATTCTTCCTGCTTTGCTGGCACTCCCACTCATGGATCAGAGAGGTCTGGTAATCTCGTCCCGGTGACATCGAGACAACATCCTTTGTGGGATGCCGAGGAAAATTGATTTAGGAAACGCGCGGCGACGCTCCCAAAGGCCCGCCGCTGACGAATAGGCAGATTCTGCATGAATGCGCAGGAGGTGTAGGTGGGAGAAAGAAGAGGTGTGGAGATCTGCATGGCAATAATGAGAAGAGGAAGAATGAGACAATGGGAAGATGGAGTCGAAACACAAAAGCACAACGCAAAGGTTTTTCATAAAGTACGAGTTAGGAGAAAGATTCTGGTCCACCGAGTGAGAGCGTCTGCACTGGAGGCGGTGAGGGCGCTGAGGGGCCGCTGCCTCAGGCAAGGACCCAGGGAGGCCCCAACGCAGGCCGGGCGTCCAACCTGCTCCTCCTCCTCCTCACTGCCATTCTACATGACATCGACTCCAGCAGCTCCTGCCCAAAAGCCAGAATCAATGGTGCCAGGTTCGCGCCGCAGAGGTGTTTCGCTCCGTGTTGTTTATTTGGTGGACCTTCAAACAAACTCACGGGTTTTGCCCCTCGAGCAGCCAAAATGATGGAGAGGAGCGCCTCCCCCCCCCCCCCCCCTCCTGTAGCTGGGTTTGATTCAGATCTCTGGTTCAAGTGGTTCACTTTCCCTTCATGCAGAGCAGTGTGTTGTTGTGTTGTTGTGTTGCCGCTGCACTGGGAGGCAGGCCGCTGGAGTCCTGGCTGCTCCAGCATCAACTGCTCTGTCGGCCACGTCCAACTTCCACTATTCATATAGATCCATCTGAGAAAAAAAAAAACTCAACCATCCGAGCAGTCTCCACCGGCTGCCGGCAGCACGGCTAAAAAAACACAATGAATATATAAATAAATGAAATTTAAATAAATAAAAAGCATTGGCTACAGGGTTTGTGAGGTGCAACTTCAGGTGTGCTGACGAGGAGCTTCCAACCAAACCTGCCCTGAAAGTGCAGCCTGGTGTTTTTGGAGACGCAGGAGAAGCAGCTTATTCAAATGCAAAGACTCGCTGTTGCCAGGGTTCAACAAAGTATCGCCCTCCAGCTAATTTTGGGCTCCGGAGCTATTTGTTCCATGCTGTCTCAGTCGGACTGTTTTAGCATTCTCCACATTAACGGGCCCATCATAAATCACACACTATAACAAATGGACTTATCCTCTGCAGATAGCGCCGCTCCGTCCGACGCCCAGAACAAGAAAAGCAAAGGTCAAATGATTAGCCTCGCTGTGCCCGCGCACCTTTAATGATTGTGCCGAACCTTTGTGTTGGGCGCGTGCCTCCTCAGCACATGTAGCGCTTGTTAAATACAGAACAGAGAGATAAATTAATGAAGGCTTCCTCCTGCTGCTGCTTTGGCCTCTGCATAACCTAGCAGTGATGACTGAGCAGAAACGTGGCCTTATAGCTGTACGGGAACACCGTTAGAGAGCCAAAGTCACTGAGCGGCGCGCTGTAACTAATGCTGCGCCGGGTCCTCTAACAATGGGAATACACTGGGATCTGAACATTTTATATCATTAAAAAACATATAATGGAAATAATATACAAACAGGCTAGTTTAGTTATTTATTTTGTGCTGTATCCTCTTCTGTGTTATGTTAAACAATTCATCTCTATTTCTAATCCTATGATTTATCATCTCCATTTCATAGATTCTTATATATGTCAATTTTCTTAGCAAGAGGATGTTTGAACCACAACTTTACTGTTGCATTTAGAGCATTTCCAGGTACACTGAGGAAGTCTTTGGATCATATTTGTTGCTTACGTATGATAGCGATGTATTATCATCACTATCATATAACTGACATGATTAATTAAAGAGCAATCCTAAGTGTGATAACGGCAGCTTGTTCACATCGGATCTCTTTTCTTTTTTTCATATCTGTCATGTACCAGTCATGGTGCCATAATTTAAAACTGGAAATGGGACTGTTCCAAAAGTGCATTTTTGCAAAAATATTTCCAAACAATTTTCCGTTTGAATGAGCCGAGTCTGCGAGGGACTCGTCGTATATTACCGCCACAACGAGCGGCTGGTTTCAGCATCACAGACAGCAGCACTTCCTGTTAAACCGGCCAGCGCCGCGGCTCCAGTCCAATAGAATGATGCAGGCAGGAGAGAAAAACAGCGTCCCGAACTGTTTTATGTGCTGCTTTAAACGCTCACTGAGGACTTCATCCTCACTCCCTCATTCTCGGCTCTGTCCCCAGGCCTCCACGCTCAACATCCCAGCCATTTACTCTGTTTCGATCCCCAGCTTATGGCCAATTATTAGTACGGCTATAGGATGCAAAGCGCGGAGTCAGCGAGAAATACAGTGCAAACACTCATTTAGCATGCCATCACATGGAGGGAGAGAGGGAGGAGGGGAGAAAGGAACGGAGGGATGGAGCTTCCTCAAATAGGATGGAAATGATCGTGGTGGTGGCACCGCGTTCTTTACAACGCAGGCAGCAGAGAGACGACATCAGACCAACGTTGTGCAGCTAGCAAAATGCAAATAAAGAATACTATACACGTAACCAACACCAGAAAATAAAGCAGGAATTTGGGGATTTTTTTTTCTTTGGTTGAATGGTTACATAAAGTAAAAGAGGTTTTAAATTATGAAAGGAAAGGCTCGGGGAATGAGGGATGTTGAAAGTTTGGGAGCGGTAAAGTTCCAAACGGGGAAGTGGAGAGATGATGTCATCACACTGTGTGTTTTATATGTGATGCAACGGTCCAAGGACAGAGATGTAAAACCTTCTGGACAAATCAGTGATTTATGAGGACGGGTTATGCAAATAAATGAAAACAGAATTTGAATGGATAAGTGCATGCGTTAATATTCCATTTGACATGAACTGTAGGCGAAGATAGAAGTTCAAACAACAGATCCAGCATTTTCCAGAAAGACAACTCCACCCGATAGCGCCCCCTTGCTGCGCCCGTGACGTGGAAACCTTTCTCGACCCCTCAGAGACAGATGAGCACGTGAGACGAGGCTCAGGGAGGGAGGGACACTGAGATCCGATCACAGGTGGTCAGTGGGGACGCGGCGTCCACTGTCGTCCACTGGGACACACGGCGTGTCGGGGTCAATGCCACGGCCACGCCAAGCGCACCAACCAGCACGGATGAAGCCAGGCGGTGTCCCGTGGACAGAGATGATCATGAGTTGACATTATCCCGTCGTTCAGATGATGTCCATGAATAAGTAAATGGATAAAGTCATTCTACCTGCCAGTGCCAGTACAATCCACTCAAGACATGTTTGAAGATCAGACATCATTGATACGTTGTAAACACCACCATGAGGACGACGTGCTGCGCACTGAAAGCCTCCTGAAGACACAACCCACGACTGTCCGTGCTTTAAAGCCGCGAGCAGAGCTCGACAGCAGCTGGACCGACCCAGCAGCACAGAGCGGTCTGCCTGGATGCTAGAAAGCAGGCGTCAACCAAACTAGGCTATCTGTTAATTTTGCATGAAGCCATTGTGTATCGCATGCATAATTTTAGCAGTGAATATTCTTGCTGAATTACAACTGCAGCTTTCTGCACAGCGTGAGCGGGAAGAGCGGTGGACGTTCGCAGGCGGCGATGATCCATGTGGCAACCGCAGTGTGTGTATCACATTTCACATTCCACGTGAGAATAAATAAACATCCACCATGTAAATGCAGACGGATTACTCGCCGATTCACAAAGTGAAGTAAATTGATGAGACAAGACATGGAGAAGACGCAGGAGCAGATGTAAGGTGTGGTTTGACCCGAGCCACAGCAGCTATTTATGGCCGGTCTTTACCGCTCCATGTAGGAGGCGGTGTGTTCTGCTGCGCTGCCCTCGTATTAAAGCCCCAGCCATTAAACAGCACTCGGCCAAAACATTAGCAGCCGCCCAGGAATTAATTGAATATAAGCTTGTTCTGCCCGTGCTGTGATGTGGCATGAAGACACACACACACACAGATACGGTGTATGTGCTTGCAGGCTTACTACAGGAAGCCAGCAGGGTCATATAACTTCTCTTCTTCTGCAGTATTCAAGGATGCTTCAACGTCTTCTTGTCCAACATCTACAGCAGGTGTGTCAACGCCGACGCGGGCCCCTGCAGTCCTGTGAAGTCACCACGACGCTGTACGTTGAAGTCCAACGGGGCAAACGAGACCATCCCTTGAGCCAGAGCACGGCGGCCTCTTTGTCTCTGAGCTCTCAGAGCGCGAGCAGCGAGGACAGCAGCAGGTAAACAGCTGGACGATCACACCGGAGATAGAAAAGGTTCAAAAATGACCTGAAAGACTAGAACGTAATGTTACTATTGGACGGAAAAAATAAAGAGATTCAAATGTTATTTACCAAAATGCTTTCTGCTCAAAAGCAACACTTTTGTCAACAGAAGCGTGGAATAAACCTGAATCCTTCTTATGGAAATGTATAATGCGATAACAATTAATGCACGCAGGTAATAAGCAGAAGGAACAGCAGGACTCTAGAGCGACCTGCACCCAGCCCATAGCTGTGATGTGATTATATTGATTAGATCAATACATTACGTTACGAAAAATGAGAGAAACATAGAGAGAAATATCATAGAACATAGAGCTGGATATGCAACGTTTTCCATTTTACAATTTAAAATGTATGTATTTATTTCTAATGCACAGTGATTTATCTCTCACTCTCACCGCATCGCACAACAGAATAATGTGAAGACTGAGCCTCGTATGGTAATAATGTGTGTAGCAGCCAGAAGAATACACACACACACATCTTGTGTGTTTTATTGTTTTACCTTCTCAGCATCAAAACATTAAAAAACATGTTCTATAGAAGTCCCGGGCTGAAGTATTTGTAGATTTGACTGAAACAGAGTTATTTGTCTGTCAGACCATCGTGGCAGTGCGAGTGTTAAAACAGAATTATCTTATAAAAGACAGGATTAAAAAACTGCTGCATATTCACAAAGAAAGTAGCTAAAAACTAAAGCTGAACAGGATACAGTAATTCATACTTCATTATGATATTAGTTTCAGAGGTCAGTTATAACAAGTTACATCTGCACTGTTTATTAACTTTATTAACTTATTAACTTGTATAAGTCAACATATTTGTTTCGACTTGCTTTTCCAGAAAAATCTTGACTTTTATTCTTTTACATTTGGATCATTCATCTAGCTTCTTTCATATCTTTTATATTCTTTTACTTATGTGTGTTCATGCAGACTCCTGCAGGCTGCTGCTCTGCTGTGTACCTCACATCCCTCACGAGAGTCACATGAGGCAAACCATCCTTCTTCCACACTTAAAGATGGGGAATAATTCCCCAAATAGCACTTTTGTAATTACGCCTGGGACAGACTGGAACATTGTCACGGTGTATCTGTAGCCGCTTATCTAACCCAGAGATGATGAACGTTTTATCAAACTAATCATAAACTCACTTCATTACTTGAGGGAGGCCATCTGCGGTTGGAATTATGAATCATCCGCATTGAAACAAAGAAGTCGGGTATGCCTGGAGTTATTTTGTAGCGGGTTTGTTTAGTTTGTGTGTGTGTGTGTGTGTGTGTGTCACGATCTAGGCTGGTCGAGACCTTGACCTCTGCACTTCCTTCATGTGGCGAGGTCAAGAGGACAGACGTGACCATTACCACAAACACATTCTTATCCTCCATAGCTGCATCATGTATGCACATGCACACACACTACACACTATATAACTACCGTTCCTCCGGCGGTGCCCGGGCAGCCCGTCTGGTTATTACCGTCTTGTTTGTTAGCCGCTGCAGCCGGAGCGAGCGGAGCTCCACCCTGATTAACAATCAAGGCAGAGCTGCTTATTTGCGCTTGTGTTTGATTCATGATCCACAGGCTGCGAGTCAGTGCGGGGTCACAAAGTCTGCTCATGAGTTATGAGAGTATTTAGTGGGTACTAGAGAGCCATTAGCGCTGGCTAATCACCACAGGTGTGTGTATGAGTCTGCCCTGTGGGTGAGGTTAATTGCAAGTAGGAAGGACTTGGATTCCAGCAGGGGTCCCAACGAGCGGAGGGGAGGTGAAGGGAAGGAGTAGACAAGGGGTCAGAGGTCAGATACCTGCTCGGGGCAACTTTTACTGGAACTCATTCTCAGAATCAGGGTCAGGGGGAGAGAGCAAACGCACACACACACATCTACACACACACACACACACACACACACTCACACACTCACACGTGTGCATAGAGCTCATTATCTTATTTTTTGTGTGTTTTTTTACCGAAAATGTTTCGAGAAAAACGATATAAAATCCATATGATGAATATGAATAAATATAATTCATGAGCGTGAACTATATGTATCTGTATTGTTCATTATTAAGTCTGTGATAACAGTAACAAGCAAACCAGAGCCACCAGCACCCGACCAACCACCACAGCCTGTGTTGTACGTGCTCTCCATGTCTCGTTTGAGACAACTGCAGAGTCAGAACGGCCCTCTAGTTTGTCCCGCGGCATGAAGGCGGTGAGTGGTAGAGGGCGATCGCGTCCTGTGGTGCATTGTGGAGGCAGAAGTCATCTGCTGGGGTTCCTCCTGTGTGTGAGCAGCACTTTGTGGAGAGGGAGAAAGCCATCCGCAGGTTGTGCAGCGTCTCCCCGCTACAGGGACGGGTCAACCGAGGGTCATGGATGTGAGCAGCCTCTCCACCATGTGGTCGCTTGGTGCCAGTCTGGAGGCGCCAGGGAGAGCCCTCTGAGGACGTCTTCCACGTGGCGGCAGCTCTCTCCGGGCTCAGGCTCGGGGTTGAAGAGGTGCAGGACGTCTCCTCCTCGCAGCCTTTTCCCATTAGCAGTCTCTGTGCGGTCCATGTGGGCCTGCACAGCCTGGCAGCCGTCCACCATGGAGTCAGGGATGTTTCACTCATGCTGACGCCACCTGTACTTCACGAGTCTCTCACCTGCCCCATTGCTGTAAACAACAGCTCTGTCGATGCCATGCTCTCCCCTCATCGTGGAGCTAACTTACTAAACTTGAGTACTGCGATATTAAACATTGCTTTATATTGCATTTAATTACAGTTTTTTGAACTAGTAAGATAAAGTTTTAATGTATTTTGTCTTACTTTATTCAATTTCTAATATAGCCAGTAAACTAAAATATTTAATATCACCATCAACTAATTAATTTTACTTTGTTAATGTCACCGATAGTGGTGATTTGCATAAAAACACACAATTTAAATGATTTGGAAAGATTTGATTCATATTGCTGAAAAAAATAAATTGCATTAGTAACTTTAATTACACATTATAAACTGCTTAGGGCTTTTGTTTTAATTTCACAGGTCATAATTACCTCTCAAATATCTATTTTATATTACAGGGAAAAACATCTACAGGAATCAAGAGACCATATTACAGCTTTGATAAAGTCTTATGGTTATGAAACTGTCACTTATATTACTGCAGCTAATCAGCTAATCACAACATTCCTAATTACAATATTAAGATTAGATAATAAAATGTTGATACCTGGTGTTCTCGTATCGATCTGATGTTGCCACACAAGACATGGCGTTACTCTGCTCTATTGATTGTCCCCATCCTCCACCATAACCGTGCTACTGTGATTAAACCACCTCCACCACATCGTTCATCCGTGTGGTTCGGTTATGATGGGTGAGTTTCCGATGTGGCTGGTGTCGTTCACTGAAGTATCAAGGACTGTGCTGTTTCTCACACTTCTGTGGGCATATTATGTATTAGGAGAAAATGCAGGTTTTTGTGGAACAAAAGCAGCTGAAAGGGTGTGCAGCTGAAGCAGAGCTTGACATAAAAAGCTTCAGTCAGACAAGATTCAGAAAGCAACCTCTAAAATATTCACTTGACCTGCTTTGTTGGCTCTCCTCCTCCCCGAGGCACGCCGCATCCTTTAACTCTCTTTCTTTTGCTTTATCACCTCTTTCTTCACTCTTGACCTGTTTTGGAGCTCACGGTTAACACAGAGGCCTCTTCCACATCACCTCTACCGGCTGCTTACCTCCACACGCTGCAGCTTCCTCCCCCAGAGTGGAGTTTGGATCAAAGTACATCCAGGGATGAAACGAGTACTTTCTTTTTCATTTGGGGATATAGGATGTTTTAAGTTAAAATGACAATAAAAGTCAACATATAAAGTTGAACAACACAGAGCACTTAAGTTAAAACCAACAACAACTTCCATCTCTATAGACCGCACTTTGTGGCCTCTGTGCACAAGTGATTATCAATTATAAATACACAGCCACCCCCTCTCTATAAACTCACGAGGATGAACTAGAAATTAGGCAAAACTTATACAATTGAACAAAAGTATACGATAATAAATACAAACAGCGACGGACACAAGTGAGGATGCAACAAGCAATATTAGACTTTATAAATGAAACAACCTGCCACCTTGTAGAACCAACAGCAGAATAAAACATCACCAAAGCAGCAACACTAAAATGTATAATTTAACAAGATAATCTCCACTGCTGCTGCAGCCATAACGCACATTTTAGCCAAAGTAGAAACAGCTTACGTTTCAAACATGCATATACATATGGACATATATATTTGCTTAAATTGTGGTGGCGATTATAATCTATCTAAATATTCTAAATCAAGTATGTCTCACCAGGCGGTTGACGTGTTTAGTTGAGATTGACTCGGTTTTAGAGCCAAACCGTTTCCTCTTCCGCATTGGGTTCATTTTTCGTTACCGGAGGTTTTGATCCAGGCTTTACTTATATTTTACGACTTTTTTCTGCCATAAAAACTATGCTGTGTCCATGCGGCATTCCAACAGCTGATAGGTCTGTTTCATCCCACAACATAAAACACAGCTTAACATTGCTCAGAGTTGGAGTCAGTCTGTATTTCGTACTTATTTTGTTTACTGATTATTCATGTGCATAAAGGCTTTGCCGACCATGGTTTTGATTATTAAAGCGCTTCCTAAATAAAGCTGCAAGACCCAGTGTGCATGTGGAGTGAGTGCATCGTGCTCAGCGCTGCAGATATTTGACCTTTGCTCTCTCGCTCTTCCTCTGTCGTCCTGTTCTACCTCCAGTTCCCAAAGGTGAGTATTTATCATTATCTTTACACCACAATTGTGACAGCAGGTTTGATTTATAATACATTTTGTCTTTCCCATTCTCTTGTCTTTCTCTTGCCTCTCTACTTTTCATTTTCCTGGTCAGTGGACCATGTGTCTACCCCTCTAGGGGTAAAACCACCAAAAGCCACTTTAGCGGGACAGTGTGGGAGAGTTGCAGAGACAAAAACACCAACAACTGTCCATTTCAATCTCTCTCTCACTCAACATTACCTGACACTGCCACGTAGTGAGGGAAGGCTGAGTATTTTGTGATGTGTGCCCCGAGGATCAAAAGCACAGTCTGAGTCAAGCAGTTTACCAGAGCATCTAATGAAACAAAAAACAGAAACACACAGCAAGAACCAACGGTGTGTACTGTTGTCCTGTGCTCAAACAACCTGGGCCAGACATTGGGTTGTCTCTCCACTTTGAAAGATGTTGTTTGTGCAGCTCTGCAGGATCAATTGGTGGGTCTGCATCGCTCAATGACACCTTAATTAATTGTTGAAGAGCACACAGTATTATGACTATTGACTTTTGAAACTCACCTGTTGCATCTTCTACTTCAGAGCCCCTCTGTCTTCATACAGAGAGGTGGGCTGGATATTCTTTGAGGTGAACATGTGTCTGTCGGGTATCTGGTCGTAGCCCTCCGATAAACTGGACACCTGTCCATGTGCCACCCTGCCCTGTACTCAACGTCCCATTTCTAGTTGGTGAAGTGTTAAGACATTAATTCGCCCTCCTTTTGGTAAAGTCTCCCATGAAGCTTTCCCAAGCTGCTGATATTTGAGTAAAACAATAAACAGTAGACTGTTTAAAACGGCTAAAAACCCCATGATCCCAACACACAGTATGATGTAGTCTGATGAGCGCCTCACTCTCCAGGTCCTCATAGTCCCATGAATTGATACCAGATCCACTGATGTGACATAGCAAAGAAAACTGCACAGGCTGGCCTTACAAGAGACTATAAGTCCATTTTACAAGTGTATAACACAATTCAAAAATGAATATTCACATAAACCATGAATATGACTCAAAAGAACTCCAAAGTGACTTGAGAGACCTCCCCAAGTTATGGAAAAAAATCAATTTATTGTCCCTAGATTGATGCCACACCTTTCTGGAAAGCTTACGACCTAAGGGATCGGCCAATACAGTCAAATCCCTTGTGAGACAAAGCCTCAGAAAGATATCAACCACATTCCAGCCCAAAAACTGAAATATGAAATATGGATGAAATGATATTCCACACAGCTTTGCTTGGTATGTATTGGTGCATCTTGAGCAGAGCCCCTCTGATGTCGAACCAAAGGCGTCTAAGGTCCAGGAAGAAAGTTACGGTATTTTGGCTCTCAGCGGACCTAAACCTACGGTTCACGAAATGTTCACTAAAGTATTTAACTTCAATTAATCAAAGAGAAACTTTACAGAGATACTGTTAACACATAGTGCTATTTTATAGTAGAAAAAAACAATGGTAAGCATCATTAAAAAGAGGAAATAAATCCTGGAAGTTTTTATTTTTTCGGAATTGTTTTCTATCATCAACCAATAAACAAGTAACATATATATCGCGATAAGAACCTTCTAACTACTCCCACAAGTGTTTTCTGTATATTATACCTTTTGAAATGATTCAAACAGCCCTTGTGGTTGAGGAGACATCTGTATTTAGCTCGTTAGCTAGCTAGAATGTGTTGATTCTACACCCGTAAATTATTTTACTTTAAAGCTAACCTAAGATAATGGGCCCATTTTTTATTATTGTATAACTACCAGTGCATCATTGTAAACATGTTTAGCTGTAGTTTACGGTTAGCTAGCTGTAAAGAGTAAAACATTATTTGACTCACAGTTGGTCAAATTGCTACCGGCAGAAACAGGCAACCATACATGTGACTCAATGCATGGAATTAGTCATTAAACATCGCTTTAATGTCGATTTTTGGACCTTTGCGTTTGTTTTTATTGACTCGCTTGCATGACATCCTCTTCAGGAATGATTGGATCTCATAAGTGCTTTAAAAATGCTTATGAATTTCAACTGTATTATACAAAATTAAAATGTTGTATCCTCTCACTTGGGATTGTTTTACTGGTTCAATCTGACAACTATGATTTTGGGCCAATGTGTGTGTGTGTAACAACTTAGAAGAAAAACTGAATTTCCCCAAGAGAAATTAATAAAGTAAACCTTTTTCTTCTCCGGTGCAGTGACACAATATCAAACTTAAAGGGGTTGGCACTCAAACCACACAAAGAAAAAGCATGTCAAGCTCAATGAAAAAATCTGCTCAAATGTTGCCTGAAGACTATGACTTCATTCATACAGCAAATAAACACAAATACAATAAATGTACATGGCTTGAACAATAAGGGTAATGTCTCACCTGCTCGCTGCAGATTTCTTCCCATAGCCGTCTCTACTTTGCAAGGGCTTTGGTTCAATATCACGTTTCAGTCGGGGGATTTCTGTCAGTGTTCATTTTGGCTTTTTTTTGCGGCAACAGCCTCAGAAAATGTCTGGTTTTAATGTCTGGTGTGGATATTTGTGTAATTTAACGACGCAGTGTGTGTACATTGAAAGTCTCCAGCTAAAGTTATTATCCACTAATTGCATTATGCTGTTGATTTCGATGTGAAAATTCAAAGTCACAAAGCTAATTATTTCTCGTGCATCCATTGTGGTTTGGAAAGTCATGATATGCACTGCGAGCAAGAAAGGTAGAAAGACCATTAACCAAAGCAATGAGACTGAATGTCCGTACATACACAGAAAATCCTTCCACAGTGAACACCCTACCATGCAGATGACACAAGGATTAGAAGGATTTTAATCATTTTGAGACTCAGTACTGAGTTAAAACAGTCACATTTGTAGGTGACCTCTCCTCCTTTTCAAAATGACTATAACCTGTGCACTAACTTTGCCTTCTAAGCCGTGTGAGGCTGCGCCTCCCTTCCCTGCAGTCTCTTGCAGCGTGACTGACTGTCTGGCTGACAGAAAAAGTGCTGATTACAGGCTATCTTCTCCAGTGAGGGTGATTAGTGGAGGTGCAGAGCGGCCCACAAGCTTGGCTTGTCAGGGACCCTCTGAGGAGGATCAAGGGGGGGCTACAGAGCTCCACCACCAACCCAACACTCTCCATCTACCCTCAGGCACAAAGTGGATCAACCTCCCATCACCCCTCCATCTCCTCAAAAAGTGCCATGCTGAGAGGGTAGACAGGGGCAGAGAGCGAGAGAGGTACTTTTTCAGCTGCTATTGATTGAAACAATGGTTAGTCGTGCTTTTTAGGGCCAAACCAGACATTTTCCAGCAAAGCTTCTTATTTGCCAAGAATGCTGATCGCTTATTCGTTTCAAGAATTTGCCAAAAGTCCTCTTGTAGTTTCTTCCCTCGGATCATGTCACCGAAATCCAAACTATCGATTGAAACCTTCCAGTGTTGTAACAGCATATGCTGTCATGCATACTGAGCTCTATTCTTTCAAAGTAAATGTACTCACCATCACAGAGGACACATTGGGTTTTGAATAAACTCATAAAGGGTATGTATAAAATAGTATTTCTTACAATGAAAAATACCATTATAAAGGTAACATGGTAACATGGCTGTCTTTCACACACCTGTGGTACTCCTGGACAGTATTTTGGCCCTCAGGGGCCCTGTAGCCAGAACAACTCACTGCACTACGCTGATGACATTCTGCTCTACTCGCAGGACACTTTGTTAAAACTGTGCTCGTCTGCTGAGGAAACCAGATTCTGCGTCATTCATTACGAACTCACGATCATCAAGATCCTTTGCGTACAATAAAGATGGTGTCAAAATATAGCAATGCTGTGATACCCAGTACATTGCAAGAGAATCCTACAAAAACACATCACCGTATAAAAAATAGCTCGAAGAAGAAGAAGAAGAAGAAGAAGAAGAAGAAGAAGAAGAAGAAGAAGAAGAAAAAGCAGTAATTAGGTGTTAAATTACAAGTGTTTTTCTATCCACAGCGGCTGGACCAGAGAGCTGCGAGTGTCATGGAGGTATGAAGAGAACGCTAGTGTTGGACGTTGAATGGGGAGCAGTGGCTCTGGCTGCAATGCAGAGTTAGAAATCAGCCTGAATAGCAGCAGATCCAGTGACAGCAGTACCAGCGATTAATAAAATATATGACAGGCTAGATCATTAATGCCCGCTAGAAATAATGTTGAAATAATGGTTTGAGAGCACCGTCTGTACAGAGCCAAACGTCTTTGTGTTGATAAACTCTTTGTGTTTTTATATTCCAAGTTGTGTTTCCTTCACGGCTCTGTAATGCAGTGAAGCTACGTTACCTTCATACTAATGAACCAGCCAGTCAGAGCCATGGAATCGTCAGCTTCACGTGCCAGAGCCAATATTTATTCTTAATAATTACACAGGTAAGGAGTGAAAATACACATTTTCCAGATTTTTTTTTAATCCCTCAAACAATGAATTTGGTATGTAAAATCAATACATTTGTTTCATAAACATGACCTGTTAACAAATGATACCAGCTAACATTACCACCATGTCCAACCATCAGGCTAAGCTAGTGTATATTGGTATTAATAATACTTAACGTTCTATTTTTGCTACACTTGCCTCATGCACAATAAGTAATAATACGATAGATGGAATATCTGTTCAATAACATTAGAAACGTAACGATGTGGAAGAGGCTAAAAGGTTTGCTTCACCGCTTCAGTGAACACTTCATGACAAAAACCTGGAAAAAGAGTTTTCTCGTGACAGGTCAACAGGCAATATGTATGACTGTTGACTGCTGCATTAAAAGGTACTGAGGTACTTCTACATACTTGATCAGTACGCACTAAATTACACTAAAATATGAAGTTTTTTCTGCATCGCATGACTGCATCAATCACAACGTAACTACTGTGAGCTCCTGCACGTTTGCAACTTCTTCACGTCATTCGCAAAAGATTTTTTTTAATGGTTGATTATTTTAACCTCACATTCAGCCATTGGACAGTCTGAAGACTAAGTACAAGTATATAAAACTAAGTATCTTAAGTATACATGCATTTCATACATAATCATATTCCATGCATAGCACTAAAAACTAAATTGTATCTCAAACTTGATAGAAATATTCCTGTGCAAATTGAACAGATCTTAAGTTGACCTGCGCATGAATCATAATCAGTTTCACTAATTTGATAATAAATACTATTATTATACTTTACATTGACCATTCAACATACACTATTACCGTGTTTCCATTAAAAGCATTAAAACTAGTGTTAGCGATGATGACGATGATGACTACAGTTTTTTGATCCAAAGAGCGAAGACAAAGTGATCTTCCAGATGATAAGAGACTGGAGACGGGCACTGGGGCACCAGAGGAGTGAGGACAGACAGCTGAAATGAGAGGAGGGATGCCGCTCTGCAGAGATTGACAGTGTCCTTTCAAACAACAGAGAGAGTCATAAAAGCAGCTTGCCTGCCTCTAAAAGCATGAGTGTCGTTAAATCAATAATTCATTTACTTTAATGAGATAAGTACTCGCAAAACTAATTGCACACCGCCCCATTTAGCCAAGCCAGTCAGGGCCTTAATGCAAAAGATCTCATTGCTATTGTAGCTGCAGGACAGAAAGAGAATGAAAAGGGAGACGGATGAATGGAGATGGAGAGATTGAGGAAGTAACAAAAGAAAAAGAGGAGAGAGAAATCAAGCTGCAGAAAAACCAAAAGCTTGGGAGAGAAAGTTGAATGGGAAAAGGAGGAGATAGAGGGAAACATATATCTATATGCAAAAGGAAGCAATATACAGAAACTAACTCCTGGAACATTTGTATTTGTCCTCTCTTCATTCATGGCTCATGCCTACTTTGTTTTAATAATCCCCATCTGGACTGGAGTTGTTCAGATACGGTACCAGTATCGTAAAGGCCTCCGATACAGCCTTAAATGCTGGCTTGGGTCTCAGCGCTGATGCGCTATCACGTTGTCATACCATTCATCCGCTCACTTATGCCTCTCAGAAGATCCTCACATCGCAAGATGCATGTTTGCTTCCATCATCAAAAAATCATCACTGCGACCAAAATCAATGAAGGAAGAAGTTAACATGTGATGCATGCTGCCTCATCCTCATCTCTGTTGGGAGGTCAACATGCTGATTGGGTAGTATCCCTGCTATCAGATGGGTACTGGTTATCTGCTGATACACAAGTTCAGGGATCACAATTGATATTGAGGCGATGAGGTGCTGGACCCTCTTCATCATCTGACGAGGCTTATTAAAGCACAACTGAAGAAGATGAAAAGGATTCCTACAACGTTTCCCAGTGATGGGTTGGAGCAGGGGATGGAGAAGTCATGCTCCAGCATCCTCGCTTCCACTCTCGGTCCGGGGCAAACTGGTAGTAGACTGTCAACTGCAATGATGGTGTTCAGCATTCAATGATCATCAAGGGGCCCGCAACTGGCCGTAGTGATTCGTGGGGGTGGGGTTTCTTTGGCACCTTTAGTGGATGTTTTCCAGAGGGTGGGAATTGTTGAGGTCCTGTAATATTCATAGAACAGTGAGTGGAGAACAGGGGCCAGCTCCATGGCACAGGCCAACAGCACTTTAGTGGGGTAATGCAGGGCTCACACGGCCTTGCTTGATTTGTAGCAGCTCATGGACGACTAGTTCCTGGATGGATAAAGCGCTCAGCAGCTCTTTACAATGGAGAGCTCAATAGTTAAGACTGTCAACACGGGTGTAGAATGTGTTACGGTCATAATACCCAGTAAGAGGTCTGTGTATTTGAGTTCATAGTGTGATTTGATCAGTTCCACTACTTTCGACTGCTGAGGGCAGCGAAGACACCTTGAACCATTACTGTCAGAACTACGATCACTGCTGCACACAGATGCTGCACTTTAAATCACTTTTAGTTCAGACCTGGGCGTCTCATGGCTGTCCTAGTCCGGCCCGCGTGACGGCAATCAAAAATGAAAATAAATAAATAAGATGCATGCCATAAATGCAACACAACGACACGGCTTTTACTTTGAAGTGATTTATGTACATGTGCACGCTTCCGTAGTCTCACTGACAGGCAATGTTGACGACTTGAGACTGCTGTGAAAGCACGTACTGTTTTCTAGTTTCTTTTCTTAGCGAGCAGCGGTGCTGCTGCGAGCCGCTCCGCCTCACAAAGAGAAACACAGGCGGTCAGTCTCTCAGGAGCCTCGCTGCAGGCTACAAGGCCCGATTGAAAGTGAATCGCGTAGAGCTCCTGACCCGGAGGTCTGATCCACTATGCAGAGCATCACTTCTGGATCTTTACTCTTCTCTCAAAGAGGAGAACTTTCCTCACATCACAAGATGTTCAGTGCACTTGTTCAAGACAACACAGACTGGACTTTATCACTGAGGAAGAAAAACTGAACTGAAAACATGAAAAGCACTTATTGCTTTTATATAAAGTGAATCAACTGCTGGTCTTTAACATCTTTAAGGTAAGAAACAGACTGAACATGGACCAAAGAAGGAGTGGTTTGTCCCTCACAGGGACCCTTACTACTGAACATGGACCAAAGAAGGAGTGGTTTGTCCCTCACAGGGACCCTTACTACTGAACATGGACCAAAGAAGGAGTGGTTTGTCCCTCACAGGGACCCTTACTACTGAACATGGACTAAAGAAGGAGTGGTTTGTCCCTCACAGGGACCCTTACTACTGAACATGGACCAAAGAAGGAGTGGTTTGTCCCTCACAGGGACCCTTACTACTGAACATGGACCAAAGAAGGAGTGGTTTGTCCCTCACAGGGACCCTTACTACTGAACATGGACTAAAGAAGGAGTGGTTTGTCCCTCACAGGGACCCTTACTACTGAACATGGACCAAAGAAGGAGTGGTTTGTCCCTCACAGGGACCCTTACTACTGAACATGGACCAAAGAAGGAGTGGTTTGTCCCTCACAGGGACCCTTACTACTGAACATGGACTAAAGAAGGAGTGGTTTGTCCCTCACAGGGACCCTTACTACTGAACACACTGTTTATGTTGTTTCCTAATAAAATACTAATGTTTCTTCTGGGACCTGTTCAGAAAAAAAAGTAAACTATATATTTAGATGTATAAACTATATCTGTGTGTATGTTAACGTGCTGCTGCTCCAGAGTGCTGTTATATTGTTCTGATAACATTACTTTAAAATAAAAACGTTTGTTTACTTCATTATTGAATTTGGCGCATAATATATACATTTATATATATTGAATTTTTTTAAAGGCAAGGAGTTGTGGATTTGTTAGAGATCAAGAACAATATGGTCTGGTATTCATATCGTGGTCCCCGAGATATTAGGGGCCGTGTGGCTGAGAGGCTCCAGCTCAACCAGCGAGCCCCATGACGTCCAGCAGAGGCAAACAGAAGGTGAACACATTTTCATGGCCGTTACTGGAAGAATCTGTCAATATACATCACATTGACATAGCTCAAAATTAGGTTCGGATTAATAACAAATAACATATGAATCATAAGGGTTATGACTTTCAAATCTATGGATTTTCTCTCATCAGCAATAAGATGAAGAAGCTTAAGTAATTTAAAGTGCCACACATAAAAGTAACCTCGAGGTTGAGACCTAATTGCATAATAATCACTTCCATAAACAGCGGCTGTGTAGCGGGTGAAGCTCTGGCGGCTACGCGTCGCCTCCAGCCACTCAGCCAGTCACCTTCAAATCTCACTCTGCATACTCCAAACTCATCCTCACCATATCTAATTACACAAACATTGCTTTGTTTGATGAAATCACAAGGAATTATCCCCTGTGGTGTCTTAGCGTGGTTTAAAAATCACCTTTCTATTTCTGATATTGAGCCTGGATTGTGGAGCGATCAGTCTTCACAGAGATCCTCATCTCATAGCTCATCCCAGGTGTCAATGGGCCTGTAATGGATCGCGAGGCTCTGCGGCAAGGCGCTGACGGGGTGGAATCTGAATATACGCTTTCTGTGCTGCCGCTGTCCGGTCAGCGAGGGACACGGATTATTTCCTGCGTGTCAAGAACGTCTCGGCCACACGAGACAATGGCGATCCATGAGTCCCATGTGATCCCGCGGGATATTTAGCATTTTTCTTTTGTATTGATTTGAGTATGTCTGCACAAGAGGTTGGCTCGGTGACTGATATTCATCACTCCAAACATCAGACATCCAGACCTTATAAAACTGCTTCTCACGACGATGACACCTGCTAAATATGCAAGATATGGATATGATTAGCATACAGACATCTCATTTCAAGGTCGCCAGACACGCCGCGATGGCTTAACAAGGCTCCTACGAATGGAGGCCAACAAAGCTCTGATTGTGCGTTCAAGTTACCTCGCATGGCAGCTGGCTTCTGGCAATATCACAAGCTCACGCAAGAACACAAGATCATGATTCATATCCATCGAGTCAGGCTTCAGTGATGCTCTTGTGTCCAAATCACAATGATTTGGACTCATCAGCGTTCTGTACAGAGTCACTGCCAGCTAAGGCTTTGGCTTGTGTGGCGACTCCTAAAGAGGTTAGCATACTGGTTAGCATCCTGCTGCAGGAGCATCAGTTCTATGTATGGAACTGGAGATATGTCTTCAATGAAAGAAGAGCAAAGAATGAGCACAGGCCTTTCTGGAAAAGATGTTTTTCCAGCTCTTTGGCAGGAGTTTGATTGAACGATAGCTCATCTAATCACCTGTGCTTCTTATAAAGCGCCTGCAGCAGGTTAGCCTCTCAGCACTTTTGGAAACGTCTCGCTCATCTATTTGTCACATGCACATTTGATGAGAATCAAATTGCAACGCACTAAAACCCATTCCTCTCCACCAAACTATGAGCATCGGTGCCGCTGCGTTCATGATAAAAGTCATTGTGAACGCTGGGAGCGAGAGCGCAGAAGACGGATACACGCTCTGTGATCTTCCAGTGCGTCTCGTTCAGGTCCAGCGGCCCCTCCCCTCTGCCATGTATGTCAATAGAAAGTGCATTTCTTCTGGAAGGCTTCGACAGCCAAACCACGGCGCTGATCAATAGGACCACAATCCTGGGCCTGCAGCTGAGCAAATCAGAACCTCATGTGTCTGTTTAGGGATCCAGCTGTCCACCAAAGCGTCCTCCATCACAGCGGACAGAGGGATGGCCTGTCACCACGGAGAACGAGTGATACATGATGCCCACAGACGGGGCCAGAGATACTGAGCGAGGGATGATGGGAATGGATTGATAAAAGAGAGGGTTGTTGTCTCTATCAAGAGGTGAGTGATGACTCTGTGTGTGTGTGTTTGTGTGTGTGTGTGTACAGCTATGTCACTGTCCTCACGTGTCTAATAAGAGGCGCAGGTGTGTTTGTCCGCCTGTTTGCATGTTGCTGTTTCGATATTTGTTTAGCTGATTGATTGATATGGCGCGATGATTAATGACGAGCTTTAAAATGATGAAATCTCTGATAACGACTGCAGCGTTCACCGAGGTGTCGCGCAGCAGCAGCTGCAGACGTGCCACTTGTTTCCTGATCCTTTCAGCGAAAGCAAAGGCTACGCTGTTGATTCACCATTTTGCAGGGTGTGTGTGGGTGTGTGTGGGTGTGTTTGTTGTGCGTTGAGGTGGCAGGAAGGCGGGCAGGTCACGGATGATTTAAAGGTGCAGAGATTGGAGAGTTCAACCCAGGGCCAGACTTACTGGCGTGACTATCAATCACGAGCGAGAGAGAGGGAGAGAGAGTCAGTGAAATTGGACGTAGATAGAGGACTCGAATCAGAGACAGACTAACAGAGAGGAAGGATGCTGGAAATGAGAAGTGAATGATTATGCTGCTTTGATCCAAAAAAAATAAGGTAGCTAGATATTTCTGAGGTCAACTTTTGAGGACTCAGGCTTTCAAAAAAAAATACAAACTAGTTGAAATGAATCAGGGAATTTAAGGATGTCTTAATGCTAGATGCACATACCACAGGAGCTGTACAATGAGGGCATTGCTAGTGGCTGACATGGTGTCCTCTCTGTCTCGGTTCTAGCTAGGAAGGAATTTCTTCTCCAAGCAATTTCAATTTGGACGATGGGGGACAAAATCCACCGGACTCTGTTCTGTGGAGGAATATTCTCTGAAAAAACCCTCCATCAAAGTTGTGTGATCTCTCACTGGCCAGTACAGTGACCAAAAACACTGGCTCTAACATAATAACATATTTAACACGGTGCCACACAGTACATCATGTCAGCCCTCTGCAAGGCAAACTTTCACTTTTTTTAGCGGTTTCGGTGACTTTTCCTTGTGTGGAGAAGAGTTGTGTGAGTTGTGACATCGTGGGAATATACAAACTGATGTCTGCACTCCGCCGACAAACAAGCGGTGTGTTAATTGTGACACAGTGATGGTGGACGGACTCGGGCCTCAGCGTTGCACAGAGCCGGAGACAGCTGTTTGGTGCTTCTGTACAGTGAAGTGAACATTCAGTCCCGGTGTGGATGCTGCTGCAGGAGGGAAGAGCAGCATTTCTTTTCTCCCTTTCAGATTATTTGCACTTTCTGACTCTGGTTCAGTGTGTGTCTGTATTTGTGCAGTTGGCATGAAACGGCCATGACTCACAGTTGAAGACCCAAGATGTGAAGTCCTGAGATACCCTCTGTGGTAGCTGTCAAACTTGAATATCTCCCTCTCACTCATACACACACACTTTCACACCATCAGGGACTTCTTGCTGTGGGGTAGTGGAGTGGAGACTTGTAAAATATTCAACAGGTTTTGATACCTCCCCACCCTCCATCCATCCCTGTGTCTGGAAAAAAAAGACATCTCTCGCACTATGAGAGAGAGAGAGATTTGATTTGATGGAGTTCTCTCTGTCTTCACTGGGAAAAGAAAACCCTGTGTTGCATGCAGAGGGCCTGACACACACACACACACGCACGCACACGCACATACACACACGCACACACACACACACACAAACACACACCACACACTCTGTGGAATGAGAGTGTGGGCAGACATGAAGTACTGTTGTCGAAGCTTTCACCATTCAATACTATAGACGTGCACTTCACACTGCGCTTTGTGGTCTCCATTTACATGGTTGAGGTGTTATCTGATGGCCATGGTATCTATAGAATGTGCATTGTGTGTGTGTGTGTGTGTGTGTGTGTGTGCGTGTAAGCACAGAGATACAGAAACTAGCTCATTGCCTCTTCTTAAATACCCCCGAAAGGACCGTGTCATTGATTTCACGTATGAAACCATCACTGCTGACGAAAAGCCATTTATTGTGACAACAGTGTGGGAGGGAGTGAGGGAGGGAGTGGGAGAGAGAGAGAGGGAGAGAGAGACCTTTGCAAGGTGTTAAAATGGTCCCTCGGGGCGACATTATAATGAGTCACCTGTTTAACACCAGGCTGTATACTAATCCATCATACAAGCACCTCGTGTGGTCTGGCCTCCACGCTACTAAACACTGGACAGACCACACTGAACAACAGCTCAGCCCAGAAAAAACCAACATGTGCTCAACCCAACCGTGGATTAGGTCTTTTTATTGGCGGCAATGAGATTCATGTGGTTATTATCCGATTCTTCATCTTCGTGGTAACCCCGTCTTCACACTGGGAGCCCATAGATCTGCACTGTCAGGTACGCTTCCAACATGATTTCTCATCGATTACGGCTGCATCTTTAAACTTTAAGAAGTAAAAAGAATCACGGTTTGCCTATACGTTGCAATTCTGGAGATTGTCTCTCAACGTGTTGAAGGCGAGCCAGCGGCTCTCTGCTCACGGTGCCAACAGAGCAAACTACTGCCAAAGTGCTGACGGAGGAGCAGTGTCTACCTGAAGGGGAACCGGAGGCGGAGCCTTCGCGTTGTGGCGATGCTGCCGGTCCTCTGGAGGAGAGCAGAGGCCTTCCTCAGCAAGAGCCCCATCAAGAGTTAAACTGCTCAACCGGGTTACAAAGATACTCCTGGTGTAAGGTTTTAATGGACTTTAATGGCCTCAATTGCTTCTTTCTTCTTCATTCAGTAACTGCTCCGATGTCCAAATATGGTAACCAAGATGGCTACGGCAAAAACACAAGATGGCGATGCCCGAGTGCTTTCAAAAATGATGACGACGTCCACTTTTGACCTACAGTATCGTCTGTGGATGCAACTGGGACTGTCTCACATGATAGTTGAGGACTTCAGACGGGGCCGGTGCTCTGTGAGAGGAGCACACAGCTCCACATTGTTCAAAGCACCAATGGCATCACAAAGCATTACCCAGTGAGTGCAGGCAGAAATAAATGAATAAAAAAAGGAAAATAACATTTAATACGTAGACAGCAATATGTAATGTCCTGTCTCTGTGACTGTGTGCCTGTGACCTGTTAGAGCCGGCATGCAAACCAAATGTCCACTGGGATAATATTACAGATGAAGTATGAACAATTAAATAAAACAACAACATGTGCGTCCGGCAGTACGGTGCTTTGTTTTCCATCTCCTCATCAACCCGTAGTTGCTGTACAGAAGTGACTCCATCAACAGATCTACTGTGGTTTATTCATATTCCGGTGAACATCAGTCAGCGCATCCTGCAGCGAGCCTCTGATGGAGCAATCTGACCTCTCATATTTGCCTAAGTTTAAATTTTTCAATTTGCGCAATAAATGTGTGTAATGCCGTGCCGCCTGAAGCCAGTCAGCATGGAGACCCTGCTGCCATCACTGATGTCCGGTCCATGGATCAGAAACTAACCCTCTGTGGGCACGCAGAGCTCCACGGCAGTACCAGGCCTTCAATCTGAGGATCGGTGGTTCAATGCTCCGCTAGTCCATGTCGATGTGTCCTTGGGCAAGACACTTAACCCCTAAGTGCTGTTAGTTTAGATATTCCTGATGGATAAGTGGTCGCTCCCATCAGCATGAATGATGACAAGCAGTGTGAAAGCGCTTTGAGTGGTCAGAAGAGGAGACGAGTGCAGGTCCATGTACCATGTGACACAGGCCCACAGGAGACTCTATCATATGGGGAGAAATGCAAGTGTATGAAGCATTATGTTGCTGCCGTGTGCATGATTTTTAGATCATGTTATTTGAGAGCAACTAAAATGTTAGCATAGCATCTTGCTAGCAGACTGAGCTGACGAAGCTTGAATTTAGACTTTTCTTTTTTTTTTACAAATCTGCATTTTTATGTAATCGTTTCAGATATGTTTTCACATACAAGGGATTTGTCCTGGCGGGAGGTGCATCACATTCATCAATAAACCGAGCGCAAGCAATGGGGGCATGGCCGATTAGTGCCTACATGGAGATAAGCCCCGCCTCCTCACGAGCCTCGCAGGAGTCCAACAATAAACACACGAGACCTCGTGGTCAAAGTCACGTAAGTACACAAGGAAAAAATTAGCTTAGAGTTATGTGTGACCAAAGCATAACATAGCTTCATTTTCATGAGGATGAGATGAGTTTGGAATCATAAGCATCATTAACACAAAAGGGAAATCCAAATTTTGTTTGCTGCACACTTGTTGGGAAGTGGTTCTTCAATATTTATTAAGATGACTGAGTTTATGTTGTTCTGCATATGAAAGCATGTCTCTGGACTCCTGTAAACCCCGAGGCTAACGCCTGTACGGCGTACATGTATTAGTAGAGTGGATGGCTTCCCTGGGCTCCCCTCTTCCTCCTCCTCCTCCTCCTCCTCCTCCTCCTCCTCCTCCTCCTCCGCCTCTTCCTCCTCATCCTCCTCCTCATCCTCCTCCTCCCCTCTGTGTGCAGGCAGGCAGCGCCGCCTGAAAAGAGAAAATCAATGCTTGGCGTCTCAATGAATGTGGCGAGTGCTGGATTGATCGCAACTCTAAATTGGGTCAACAGGATTGTCTATTTAAAGGGCAAGACCCCTTAATCATCGTTTTAGCTGAGATAGACTCTCAAGCTCGCACTGCTCCTTCACTAACACGCCGTTATCTCCACCTTAACTTAGCAGGAGCCACAAAGCACAGACTAACATGTAGGAATGCCTGCCTGCATGGACAGTTATCTAGAATTAGGTGTTCATACCGATGTACTAAGTGAATGATAGCACACATACAGGGTTATTGACATACATTGATCACAGCCAATAAAATGGACCGATTGTGAGACACAAAAGATGTTTCTTATCCATAGAAATCATGTCTAAATAATACCTAATTTCATATTGACGCACAATGTTGGTAATTAATACATTCTGTACATAAATATCAGTGTCGTGAAGAACACAGTCATTGACTCATTTCTAAGTCACTTGGTTTTGTTTTTAGTGATACACTGAACCTCTTTTTCTCCAGCAACGTCTTTCTGCTCCTCCGAAGGAATACCCAAGTGCCAGCTGGGAAATGTACAGTAATCTCTCAAGTACGGAGTCCCGGCTCATCAAAACCTACAGTGTGGCAGTGAAGCGCCGCATAGCAATCACAAGATGTTTGACCTTTGATGGTCTTAGACAAAGATACAAATTGTTGTGAGGGAAACCACACAAGCGCACACCCTTCCCCTGTTGCCCCGTGACCTTTCCCCTCCGAGCCGCTCAACGGCGGCGGCGGTAGAGATATGGTAAGGCAGCAGAGGCCAGTAAGAGGCCTGTTTATTTAGTCTTTAAAATGGCTTTCCGTAACAGAGCCCCCAGGGAGCACAGAAACAGTTGTTTCAGCAGCTTTTCCCCCATTGCCCTCAGGCTCCATGTTTGTGTGCATAATGGTTATACTAAGTGTGTGTGTGTGTGTGTGTGTGTGTGTGTGTGTGTGTGCACTTATCGTCCTATCCAACAGTGTATATTTCAACATGAACGATCAGACTGACCAGAAACAGAAGTCCATACATGGTTGGAAGCATGATAGTCAACTGTTGGTACTGTAGGCATGTGTGTGTGTGTGTGTGTGCACGCGTGTGTGTGTTGGGTGAATGCTGTTGAGGGATAAGCTGCTCATGGTGGCAGAGTCAACGGTTTGCTTCTTCACACACAACTAATCCACTGCTGATAGCTTTTCTGTTACATCACAGCTTACTTCTTTTTCTTTGCTTCCAGTTCCCTCCATCTCTTTGTGAGCTGATGCATTCACAAAGAGGGGTCCTCTTATTCATCCTTGACTCTAATCCCAAGCCACAGCAGCCAAATGTGCATTCTGGCAAATCAATTAATTGCAACATTCATTTACTGATAAGTCGATTAATGGGCGTGTTTTTCATGGCCAAGCTGACATATAATCAGAGGCTGCTTTTATCAGGAAACCACTCGGGCTGCTGATTACCACCTGATTCACTGCATTATCCACAAGATGGCCCACGAGTGTGTATGTGTGTGTTTGTGCAGTCGTAGTGTTAGTGGTAGTAGTTGTGATAATCACAGTATTGTGACCTTGGATCCATAAGACGTTTGTTTGCTTCTGTGACGTCCTGACGTGGCTGAATCAGAAGCTGTCGCTACATGAGAACTCAGATTGTAACTTCATATCTGCACAGGGCTAACGAGTGTAAATGTATGAACCATATGACGTCTACGTATGAACAATGTTGTGATGGTATGAATGCCTCGGAAATTATTTGAGTTTTATTTTAAATGTTGATAACGTTAGCATAGCCTATAATAGTAGGTTATGCTAACATAGCATGAATTCAGACTACAAATTGACATTATTAGTGTTAAGTGTTAGTATCCTTTTTATCCATTTATTACAATTAAATGACAGCGCAATCTTTTTTTTTCCATTTTTGGGGTTTTTCCTACAGTAAACCGCCAACGCGTGGCTTCCTCTGTACAGAGAATACGGCTCAGTGACATTCACAGTGCTTCTCGGATGTATGTTTTTTTTAATCTTCAGCTTCTTTGGGTAATGCAGTTCCACTTCTGCAAGTTAATATTTCACTTTTCAGGTTTTAAAATCTTTCAGGCAATTTATTTTAAAATGTTTTTGTTTTAAGCAAATTCAGCTGTTTGCATTCACATGGATGTTCTCCAGAGACGGCTGCTCTCATATTTATTATTGAAGGGAGTTGTAAAATAATCCAGCATAGTTGAGAAAAGACAACCATTCAGCGACATGTTTTAATGAGAACTAAAACATGAATAAAAAAAAAATACAATGCTGCCGAGCTAATGGTGAAAGTCATTTTGTAAATACTTTGCCATGATCTGTTCAGATGAGCAGAGTCATGTTAACATGGCTTCAGTTATAGTTAAGGGATAGTTTTGGTGTTTGATGAGGTACTTATCCAAAGTATTGTATTACCACAACATGTATACCCTACTTCAGAAGAATATTAACAACGTAATTATATTGTTTTACATTATAAAACCTCATACGTCTAAGGTAAGAAAATGGTCTTGATTCAAACCATAAGCACACGCATGAATACATCGGAAAAAAAGAAACAATGTATTTAGGGAAATTAGTTGTGATGCAGCGAGATGCTCTGATGATCGTGGTGGTGATGGATGTATGTGGTGCAGCAGCAAAGATACAAAAACAAAAAGAGAGAATATTACACTCAATCGCAGCAATAAGAAACAATATGATGGCTGCACAGCAGACAAATAAAGATGAAGTGTCTCCATTGGCGTTGCTCACTAAAGCTTGGTGGAAGGTGTCTTGACTTTGAAGTCTTCGCTGGGAGGATGTAACGTAATAAACTCCTTCCTCGATGCCTCATCCATCAGAAAGAGTTGCAGGAGACTCCAGGACGCAACATCACACAGGAGGCGTGTTCGTTAGCTGATGTGCAGCAGCGCAGAGCTCGCTCCTGATTCGGGAGGTGGAGGTTTGTTGTCTGATGATTTAATGAGGCACACACACACACACACACACACACACACACACACACACACACACCAGGAGAGGCAGACAGGTGGCCCCCAAACGAAGGTGGTCCACCCTCCTGTAACACGTCAGAGATCACATGTTGATGATTTCTGTGGCGACCGCGGCGCAGTGGTGAGCAGGGATTATCCCTCAATCAGAGGCTCGGTGGTTCGATCCCCAGTGTCCATCTGTCCTTGAGCAAGACACTTAACCCTAAAACGTCTCCCGTGGCTGCGACTACAGTGTATGGAAGTTAGATTGCACGGCAGCTCCTCTCATCGCTGTGTGAATGATTCCTATCTGAAGCGTCTTTGAGTATTCAGAAGAGCACTATATGAAATCCAACCATTATTATTTCTCCTTCAGCGTATGCTCTGAAAAAAAGGAAATCTCAGCAGTTGAAAGCAAATATTAGCTCACAAAATTCGATACAAAATGTCCACCATCTTTGTGTTGTAGGAGTAATATTTATGTTTGTATTCATGCTAAATAATTCATCTGGTGTTATGTGCTGCTGCTGAAAAGATGAGAAGCAACAATGCCTCAGCTCATTGGTTCCTATTAGCGCTGTAACAATATCAGATTTTCAAAACACAATTATCAAGACCAGATGGAAAAAAAACCAATGCGTCTCTCTTTTGGCAAATTAATTACACTCAAAATATGAGTGTAAGAAGATAAGCAGAGAGCGTCTGTTACCACAACTGTACATTTACATTGTTTAAGAGCTGCTGCATTATTTACACAATATCATGACATGTTTATCATTGACATGATATACATTTTTCCTTTTTTAATTTTATGGTAATGTCCTTACTTGCCTACTGCCTCAACCATAGTTTCTACTGAAGAGTGTAACCTTTCAAATGAACGGCTAACCAATGGTTTCATTTTAAGTTTACTGAAACTGACAGTGAATCATTTTGCAAACAATGAAAACATGACTCAAAGAGGAGGAAGTTGGGCAGAGGGACTGTTTCCTGCTTCCACATAACCTCCACATGTGCTGCTGTGGTGAGTCCTTCTGGCAGCAGGACAGTTGAGGTGGACTGACTACAAACAATCACACCTATTGGAGCCACTGGGTGGAAATGGAAAGTACACTGGAGGGTGATTAATACGTTCACTCTCAGCCAATCACATCGGGAGTCTCGTTGCTCAGAGAGATCCGAGCCAATCCCGGTGACGCGTGATGAAAGCGGATCAGAATGATGAATCTGGTTACCGGGGAATCATGTTGTTGTTGAGAAACCAGCAGATTGAAGTTGCTCCAGAAACACATTTCTCAACACAAAGTTTCAGACCAAATTTTCACCTGAATATCTTCCACTTCGTCTCATTTGCATGGAGCGCTTCGCTTGTGCAGACTGTTGCGAAATCTTGTTTGTTCAAGGTAATGAAGGAATAGTTCAGCAGGTACGACAGTGGTGACATGTCCATATATGGAAACGTGTGTACAGACGCAGTCAATGATCCAATGAAATCCGGCCTCTATTTCGAAAAGGCTCAGTCTTTTATTTCTATCTATTTGATCATCCTTTAGGTAATATCCTCTCTGTCTCTGGCTTAACTCTGCTGTTGATGCAAACCCGTCCTCCCATCTCTCTGTTGTCTGGATCAATTCAGCATAATGTACATTTCCACAGCACTAACTCCATCAGAACAACTGAGTCATGGCACACTCACGACACGCTGCTCTGCTGCTTTTCTGCTGCTTTTCTGCTCTGATACAAATACTAATGTTTTAATTAGATTCAGGCGCTTCCATTTCGCTGCGGGGCAGGAAGCTAACACTCTGAACGCTCCAAAAGAAAACTTCAATGATAAGAAAGTGGAGATAGTCTGCCGCTACAGGACACCAGTTCATATTTGCCTCTTGTGTATTTGTATATTGACGTATGACTGATGGTGTGGGGAAGAATGAT
Organism: Clinocottus analis; assembly: GCF_023055335.1. Classification (NCBI taxonomy): domain Eukaryota; kingdom Metazoa; phylum Chordata; class Actinopteri; order Perciformes; family Cottidae; genus Clinocottus; species Clinocottus analis. Next base: position 15,667,268 of record NW_027175920.1, on the reverse strand, counting down.
GACCTTAAATATTAAAAAAAGCACCAATCAATATATGTTTATTCTTCATTTGGAATTAAATCCATCTGCCACATTTGAAATAATTCGCAATAGAGACAACCAGTTCAGCATTGATCCAGCAAGCCATAAAAAATATGCAACAACTGTATAATACTCATCAGCTTGACAATACTGACTGAGCAATATCAGATTTTTAATAAAAAAAAGCCAGTCGTGGAAAACTTGTGTATCGATCTCACACTACTTTGCAGACGAAGCAGACGAGGAGAAACAAAAAAAAAAGCTTCAGGCTTTACTCTGCCAGCCGCCGAGATGAATGGGACGAGGAGGTGGACGCCAAACAGATGGACAGACAGACAGGCCCACCTCACACACACACACACACACACACACACACACACACACACACACACACACACACACACACATTCCACCTTGACAGCTTGGCCCCCCGATATAGAAAGTCCTTAACACCCGGTGTGTGGCGAGGCAATCAGAAACAAGTGACCCTTCCCATCAAGCCACGGGAATATATTGAAAGGATTCAATTAAGGATGTGGCGTGATGGCAAGTGAAGCGGGTGGGGGGGGGGGGGGGGGGGGGCGTTGAGTGGAGAGATGGGTCTGGGTGGGCTGCCAGTCAGAGTGGTTCCAATGCACACAGATGGAGAGACGGGTGTCAGCTATCGGGACAGGTGAGCTGGTGGAACCAAGAGGTAGCAGAAAAGGGTGGACGGCGGCGGGGAGGCCGCCATCAATCTCCCCGTGAATGACTTACTGCATCAAACCAGCCTCAAGGTGACAAACGGCACAGTAAGCAGGTGAGGGAGAGGGGGGGGGCTGCAGAGATGTAAGTGATAACACAACATGTCGCTTATCTCCAAGATAATGGTTGCTTTCTACAAGATGTCGGGAAAAATCACCGGGAAGTCAGCCCCCCTCTTCAAACCGTGTGCTGACGCAACACGAGGAAAAATGTGTCTTAACGTCTGACACGCCGTCACCGCGCGGCGTCACCACGCAGCGTCACCACGCAGCGTCACCACGCAGCGTCACCACGCAGCGTCACCACGCAGCGTCACCACGCAGCGTCACCACGCAGCGTCACCACGCAGCGTCACCACGCAGCGTCACCACGCAGCGTCACCACGCAGCGTCACCACGCAGCGTCACCACGCAGCGTCACCACGCAGCGTCACCACGCAGCGTCACCACGCAGCGTCACCACGCAGCGTCACCACGCAGCGTCACCACGCAGCGCTAGGGTCCATGTCCACCGCCGGCTCGGCGGGTCACTCGCTAAGATGAGCGTCAGACAGACAGACGCACACGACGGCGCATCTTCTATCAACACACACACACACACACACACACACACACACACTCCTTTGCATGCCACGTAATACAGCATTGCAATGAACGCGCCTCATTGTCTCTGCGTTTTGCTTTCAGAGTGAGCAGTGATTCATGAAACATTGACTACAGGCAGAATACAAATACATGAGAATGTGTGCAGTGTGTATTGTAAAAGTGTATTATACGTTGTACGTGTATTATACGTTGCTGGTGCAGAATCACACACACACAGCAAATCAGGTCATGTTATTGCACGGGCAAAGCACACGTCTCCCTTCACACGCTCTGCAAGCAGAAGCAGCAGAACCTTCATCAGCTGATCGCTACATTACCTGCAGTGTTACTTCGGTCTCTGGGTGTCAATTCAACTCTTTTATGGTCTGCAGTTGTGTTGTTACTTTGGCTCACAATGCAACATACAAACTGGCAGGTGGATTATTCATGGGGAAAATAACACACGAGCATCAAGTAAAATATCATTGTACAAAAAAAAGCACTGACGTATTGTGAAAATCAACTGTGCTCCGTGATTCCAGAGTTGATCGGTTTCCTGCAGCAACATTTATGGTCGTCATAATGACACATGAGTAGTCTTGCCTTGCACAAACATTATACTCTTAATCCATACAAACATAAAAGTAAGTTCCATCCATAAAGGCATAAAACAGACTTAGCCGAGGTTTTATTCCTCAGGCCCGTCAGTGTCGGCGCTGTAATTGAAAGGAGCAAAGACGTGATAAACAAGCACAATGTGCTTCACGCAGGAGAACCTCAGCCAAAGGAAAGTCCCGCTGAACACTTCAACATACCGCGGGAACGCCGGCGCTCCACGCCGCCGACAGCGGCTCTGAACCAGAGGGAGCGCCGCTGCTGCCGACACGCCGAACACAGCAGAGGCGTGACGGCGCCGGCTGCGCTCGGTCACGACGATCAGAGACGCTCGCCGCTTCTCCCTCTCGAGGACACGCCATGTTTCATGTCAGGAGGGACACGGGATGCACCATGCATGTGTACAACAATGCCACACATTTGCATTTATTTCATGGTGTGTTCTATACTTGCTTTGCTCTTGTTCCCCTGAGCAGCAGTCTGATGTATCACGTATATATTAATATATATATATATATATATATATATATATATATATATATATATATATATATATATATATATATTCAGCCACAGCAGAACGTGCGCATGGAGCAGTGTGGGTATCAAAGTGTGGACAGACTCGCCGGTCTTTGGCTGGCGGCCAAAAGAACGAGGCCACAAACACAAGCGACCGAAATGAGTTTTTCCTCACAGGTTGTCTGGGCTCAGCCTCAGAGACGACCTGGATGCTCAGGCACAACCGGGAAGCAGGGTGCTGTGGAAACACTGCTCTTTGCATTGAGAGTAGGTTTGTATGGAGATGTTCCAGATACACACAACTGTGAGGAAACCACAGGGAAGACCGAGGGGGCGGGGCTTCCCTTCAAATACCAACGCATGCTCATCAGACCTGGCTTCACAACAACCACTGAGATAAGTCACAGGAGTCATTTTATTTTAATTGACTCATAAATACAGATGAAATATAGAAAAGATATATAGTGAATCGCCAAGTCAACCCTCTGAACCCAAGTCTAACCCAAGCCGTCACAGTGCACACCCCTCAACATTTCTACACTCATACTGTGACCGTGATGTCAAGTTATCGTCAGCAGGATCTTTTCCTAACCCTAAGGAAGTGGCTATGTTTCCTAACATGAACTTCCTGTGAGTCAGTAACGTCACGCTGTCACGTATTCATCCCAAAGTGATGCTGGAGGGGAACACAGAGCATCTTCCTCTGAAGCTAGCGCTACGTCGTCTCAGGATCCTTCAACAGAGAACAAATGTTTGGAGTACTTGACTGAGTACATTCCAGTTATTCGCTGATACTTGATACTTTTACCGTTTCTGCAGAATCCACTGAGCACAGCGCTGCTCCTGAGACGCCACTGCTCCTTCAGACAACGCAAGAATGTGGAAGAATTCAGGAAAAATGTGAGAGTGTATGTTCGCAGAGGCCTAATCTGTGAGCACACAGCGGCGTGTGGAGCGCCACGCTCTGCCTGCTAGAAGCCACTTCCTGTGGGCTACACATGTTCCAGGATAATCACACATGTTCATGAGCACTGAACCACATCTACTCATGCTGGCTATGATTGCATAGAGGGAGTCCCAATGCTCACACACACACACACACACACACACACACACACACACACACACACACACACACAAGCACACACACACACACACACACACACACACACACAGGACAGCAACACAAGACAAAGGGAAGTCTAATTCAATGCAGAGAGAAGGATCAGATTGAGAAGAATTATTTGAATATATTAAATATGAAGCACTGGTTTCTTCTCTGTGTCCAAACAAGCTGCTGTTTAAAATGAATCCTTCTAATTCGGCTCCGCTTCCTCTCCGCCTGGACTCAAACACAGAGCCTCGCCACTCCAATCCCCCACGGGACGCTGGAGGAATCTAATTAACCAAGATCAATATTAACACCACCTCTCTCTCTCTATCTCTCTCTCTCCCTCTCTGTTCGCCCCCTCTCTCCCCTCCTCTCTCTCTCTCCACCGTCTCTCTCTTCCTCTCTCTCCCTCTCTCTCCCTCCCCCTCCTCTCCCCCCTCCCTCCCTACATATTGTCCCATACCTCTGAACAGGAGGGGTAAATTCCTGCCTCCAGCCCGGCGACGGTGCCACCAGGCCGGAGGAGAGCGAGTTGATCACAAAGCAAAGGGAGCACGGTGAGATGGAAAGGAGAGAAAACGTGGGGAAGACGTGCAGGGGGAGAAGAAAGAAAAAAATGGAAAAGAGAAATTACAAGAAATTAGAAGAAGACGCGAAGAAGGGCCGCGAGAGAGAAAAGCTGCAGACAGGAACAGTGATAGGAATCGATAAGCATTAAGGGCTCAGTCTGTAAATGTCTCTTTTCTATTGTTTCCCTGCATGCAGACGGCTTCAATATACAAAAGCAAATGCCGGTAACTGAATCAACAGATTGATGGTGTTTGAGGGCAAACAGACAGTCGGCATGAAGCCAGACATGGAGTGCTGGCTATTGTGCAGCTTGTTCACATATTCACCGCTGGAATTGCACTTGTCTTTTGACTGCTGGAGTTCATCCGAGTACAAAAGCTGCTTTGTGGAGATGTCGTGGGTCTGAATATGCTTTCTCTCTCTTTTAAATTGGAAGATGAAGAAGTGCAGTCGCTTTTCAAATGCAGCTCTGATTGTTTCCTCGGCGTGTCCCACGCTGGTCTAAATGCTTATTACAGACGCAAACACAATTCTTTGGACAAAAGCGGGGCAGAGGAAGAAACGTTTTTGATTACCTGATTCAGTTGACATCCCCCCCCCTCCAGCAGTACAGCCCGGCCTGCAGCAGCGCGGTCGGGGTCGGCTCCCAGCGGGGTCTCACTAAGCAGCGAGGTAAAGGTCTGCTCCCGGCCAGACAGGAGACGCTGCTGCTGGGTGCCGAGCTCGCCGCCTCTGGAGCCGCGACAGCGGGGCCGAGGGGTCAGCGGAGATGGATCTGGGTCTGAAGGCGGCGGCCGGAGGCCCAGCTGGAGTCTGAGCCGAGAGGTGCTAATGAACCTGCTTGATTTCGTCTCATCACACGCAGAATCCAACCCGGTGGCACCGATGACAAGCATCACCAATAACTTTATAGAAGAAGAGCTTGCTGATAGGCCACACAGAGGCACCAGTGTTCCATTGTTTCATAATCAATTCAATGTTCCTCATATTGCACTGACACTGACATGCATCCCAGGTATGTCAGTGTATCCATAACCTGATATCCGGTATATTGCTGGATTCATCTTGGTAAACCTTACATGTGTGATCATCTGTCCTGTCAGAATGAATCACTGAATCTGCTCCATGAAAAGTTATATTTAAAAATGATGATGGCTGTGAATATTTATGGTCCACATCAAAGGATTTTATCATTTTGTCTAATGGTCTAAATGTTCACATCATTTCCACGCACATGAGATCTATTAGAGGAAGACATATTTGGACAATTCCCTCCACGTCCAACACATGCAAACACTGAACCTGTCATCACGCTAACGAGCACATCAGCATGGAATATATTGAACACAGTCAATCTATCACAGGAGATATTTAATACAATACAAATGTCAATTGACTTCAGATGCTTTTCCATCCTGACAGGAATAACTTATGTTTCTTATTTGTGTTGTTCAACAAACTAATGTTGGTAGAAGTGTAAGGAGGCAAAATGCAGCACATCAAAGCAGAATGTCAAGTAGCTTAAGAACAAGAAGTGGAACGATGGAGGCAGGGAGGGAGGGAGGGGGTGAGGCACGGGTGACGGAGCAGTGGTGGAGGTGAGGAGGTGCTGTGGAAGCCCCGGAGCTCTCCTGCCCCCCTCATTACCCACAATGGTGAGCTGCGAAGTGATCAAAGGCCGGGTGTGATCGGACCGCACGCAGCTGTCACACTGTCACCACCACAGGGAGGCCGAGAGACACTGACACAGACAGAGACACAGAGAGAGAGAGAGAGAGAGAGAGAGAGAGAGAGAGAGAGAGAGAGAGAGAGAGAGAGAGAGAGAGAGGGCTGACGGCTCTCCGGTAGCAGCGTTGAAATAAAATAAGAAAAGGAAAAGCAGGGCTAGTGTGAGAGGAGAAGAGACGGGACGTCTGGAAAGAGAGGGAAAATGATGATAACACACCGCAAATGAAGGGATGAGAAGACAGTCAAGAAGAGGAGGGTGAAAAGATGCAGGGATAGAGGGGGAGAGAAGCAGGGGGAGGGAGATATATTAATATAAGCTAAACGAGGAGAAGGCCACAGGTGAAATGATAAAGAGCAAAAAATGAAAAGGGAAAAAAGCAAAACAGGGATGGGGAGAGGCAGGAGTAAAAAAAAAGGGGAAAGTAGAGGAGAAGAGAGCAGAGTGTGACGTAGAGGAGGGAAAAAGAGGAGAGGTGAAAAGACAAAAGAGGTGAGGAGGAAACATTCAGAGCACATCCATCATGCAGATCCAATCCAGGGTTCAATCCCCCTCATCTCCCATTGTCTCCATCTGCTCTCCACTGCTACTCCATCCAAAGCAAAGAGACGAGCAGAGCTCATCTCCATCCGAGCCTCATCTCTCTCTCTTTCTCTCTCTCTCTCTCGCCCACCAATCTCTGTCCCAAGCCTCCTCCTCCTCTGTCCCCGTCCTAATCACTCTCTCCTGCACCTGAAGCAGCGGCGAGATGGGAGGAGAGGCTACCCTCGTGCCCGCTTTAGGAAATGAGAGAGGGGAGGATGAAGCCGTGGTGCAATGGAAGAACAGGAGCCGGAGCAGAAATGAATGGGTGAGCTCAGGAATAAAGGAGCGAGGGACAGAGGGGATGGGAGGGGGTTGTGAAGGATACATAACAAGAAGAGGGAGAGATTGGGCCCAGCTCATTCCCATTCACTGACTCAATGGGAGAAGTCTGCTGATCTCCACAGCAGGAAGGCAGGAACACAGCAGAGCAGAAGCAGCAGGACGAGAGGGGATGGTGGGAAATACGGTTCAAACTTCATGAAACTTCAACCCACAGAGCCGACATGTCCTCATGCAGCATGACGTCCTCAACCAGGGCATTCAGCTCATGTGCAACAAGGTCCAGGTTGAGAAAATGTCCTCACGCTAAGGTCCAGAACATCACAGTCATGTCTAACTCGTGATTTCAATCAAATAAAGAATTAAATTCCAATAACAGCCTTTATTTTCAGTTTTCACATAACTGGATGAATTATAAGTAATTAATACATATTCTTCTCTCATCTCATTTACAATAAGGGCTCAAAAATGAGGAAAAAACATTACTGAAAGATTTATCTTAAAATAAAGTACTCATTTTACAAAAATAAATGTCTTTGTGCCTGTAGCTTGAAATTCAGTCAAGTGATGTCAACCAAAAAAGACATGATATTATATATATATATATATATATATATATATATATATATATATATATATATATATATATATATATATATATTCATATATATATATATATATATATATATATATATATATATATATATATATATATATATATAGGAATGGGTAAAGTTAAAAAAACAACTTTGCCCTGCCCAAAATGTAACTGATTAATCGCCTGATTTTTCTGTGATTAATCGCATTATGCTCAAATTCAATAATGAAGTAAAAACTAGTGTAATGCAGCTTTCATTTTAAATTAATGTTATCAGAACAATATAACAGCACTCTGGAGCAACAAGTTAACATACATACATATAAAGTTTATAAATCCGTTTTCTACAAGAAGAAACAATAGTATTGATTTCAAAATAAAGTTCCTTCTTCACAGGAACCTAAGGAGTTAGATATGAGCAAGAAAACTTGGTGAGGTCACGGAAAAAATGTAAACTGTACTTGGTTAGCTTTAGGAATATAGATTATTATATTGTCTGGATTATAATAACAACCTCGTGCCATAAATGACATTCATTACATGACAAATAAATCAACATTTCTCTTCGGGAACAATCAGTGGATTCCTGGCTGGAGGATGGCGTTTTGTTTATTTCTGCAGGTTTACTCATAGCCGCGAGACGGCCTTCCATGTGACGGGGAACTGGATACGTTTGATCCGTCTCAGACTCGCTAGAGTCACAGGACTCAACCGTCTCCGTGATATCCATCTGTGATATTTAAAGATGGTGGAGTCAGCAGCTCGAGATAAACACTCTGTTTGACTGCAGGCTGATGGATCTCTGTGGTGAAGTGAATCTTCTCAAACACAGTGATGTTAAATGGTGATGCAGTTCCTGACATCAGAAGCCACGGGGCACAGCATTTTAATAGAGCAAACAGTGTGGACCGGAGAAAGATCTCCTTTCAGCCCAAGTCCAATAGCTTCCTATTTTATCACTGTGGTTCTTGTGGAGAGGGGAAGAAAAGAACAGAGGACAGGAGGGACACAAAACAATGAGAGCGAGAGAGGGAGGGAGAGAGAGAGAGAGAGAGAGAGAGAGAGAGAGAGAGAGAGAGAGAGAGAGAGAGAGAGAGAGAGAGAGAGAGCTGGCCTTTCCCCTCACCATTAATTATGACCCGCTTCACTTAGAGGTCAATTACCATAAATCAAATTTAGAATAATAAGCCCATCAAAGCCTTGTTCAGTGATTGGCCTCTCTTGTCCTATCACACAGCTTCATCATGTTTTATGTTCACTATATCACACGGCGGAGAGGCAGAAGGGCTCGGCTCAGTCTTCTGTCTCTCTTTCTTCATTTCTTTCCTCTTCCCCCGTGAGCGTCAGCTGGTTATGACAACGTGCTGCACTCTTCATGTCATTATTCACAGTAGATCCTGTAGTTTTTATCATCCAAACCAAGAGCAAGAACATTCTTTTAAAAGCATTCAGGGTTCATGCTGCTTCTAAGATACACTAACAATTTGGTGACCTACAGTATATATAATATATAATCCATATCTTTGTCATGCCCAGTGTTTTCCCCAAAGAATATAAAGTAGTAAGCATATCCATATTTGGGTACAAGTCAGAATCAGGACATCTTTTATTGCTTGTTTTTTTAATACTTTCCTTTTCAATCTCTTCATTCTTTTATCTTAATATCTCAATAAGTCAAAATGTTCAGTATTGTATGATGTTCTAGCTTCTTCTCGACTCAGTTTGTGCTCACCGCACAGCCCGGTTCCTTCCCGTTCGGTGTTTTGATCCATGACAGCCTCCTACAATGCAAATATTCTTAACATTTGAGTTCTATTAATTATAATATGCTTACCAAGAAAATGTATATGACCAGTTTATGATCTGGACCCATATTTATCTAACCCGTTCTTATTCCCCTCTAACTTTACCCTTTAAACCGTCTGGGTCGCCCTTGGTTGCCACACAACACTAATGTGTAAGATTCAGTATTATAGTAATATTTATTACGTAGGTTACATAACTTGACGTGATATAAGTTCAGTACTTTGCAAAACAAAACTAATGAACTAAAAATGAGTCATGGAATGGGAATGGGAATGAGTCGAGCTGCTTTATCAAGCAAATCAGAATCTTTTGCATTAATTATAACGGTAGTTATATTAGAGTCGGACTGGGAGTCATTGATGAAGCTTCAGCCCTGACTGGCAGCAGGAGACGCGTGACGAGGAGAGTGACTCAGCTCTCGCTGTCGCTCCTTCACTCCGGTCCAGACTGAAAAGTTACAATTAATGAAGGAATTGCTTGTGGAATTTGACAAACACACGCGTGCTTTCCAGAGGATGAGCCCTCCTGACTTTGGTGATGACCTCTGACCTTTAATCTCTGACAACATTTTGTATGTGCCGTGTGACATCAAAACCTGACATTGCTCCCGAGCAGATGTCCTTCACAAAGTAAAACCACACTGCTCAGTGCTGCAGGGAGCCAGGTAGTGAACACCTTTGAGGTGTGTATTACACATGTATGAAGCAGCGAGTGAAGCCGACGTGGACGCTCCGCAGGGGCCGAGCTGCTGCTAATCAGTCCTGATGCTAATATGGGCTAATAAGTTAGCATAACAAGTGGGAGTGAGAAGGCGCAGGCTGCATTAGCATACTGAGAGCTAATTAGCAAGCTGCTGATTAAAGGAGAGACTAAAGCAGGACTGAAAGCTGTATGAGTAATTGCTGTTTGGCACGGCAGCTCAACACTCACTGGGACAATGCGAGGACCACGAACAAACATCCATCAGATCTCTGTCAAGTTAGTTCAACACTTGTTGGGGGCTACACTCCCGAGTGCTGTGCAGAGAGATATTCTGAAGTTCAGCTGAAGCTAATACGATGCTTCATTTCTTTTCTGAGTTGGACAAGTCAAGTAGAGGTCTCCCAAGGTTCAATGTGAGATTTGCTCTTTGTGTTCCTCCACTGCAGCTCAGAATGTCAGACTTAAAAGGCCATCGCTTTGGAAGATCCCCGATTGATGTGTGGTGTGGGGGTCGACCCGTTCGCTCTCCCAACCCGGTCAGGGCGCTCGGCGCCTCATAGCATGCACTCAGGCAGCCGCCAGAGTCTGAGTGTTCGTACTAACTCTGGTATGAGCACATCCGCATCCAGCCACACGACACGAGCCAGTGTTGCTACATAACCGTTGTAGCCTCCTCACTCCAGTAACACACACACACACACACACACACACACACGCACACACACACACACACACACACACACACACACACACACACACACACGCACACACACACACACGCACACACACACACACACACACACACACACACACGTTATTTCACGTAAACAATCATACTTATTTCAACCCAAACGACAATCTTTTACTGAACCTCTGAAAGCATTTTTTGGCGTGTCAGTAAATCTTAAAGCTCATTAAGCTCACGTTGAAAGTTTGTTTAAAAAAGAGACCGTATTAATGTCCAATATTCACTCTATTTCAGGTTGTGGTTTGGTACCCGAATAGAGCTCACCTTTACAGAGACCGGTGAGAGTGAACCTAAACAGGAACGTGCACGAGCAATACAACTTCATAGAGATGACACCAGAGAGTTATGTTAATTTATAACTAATTTATAATTAAGCTTTGTCAAATTAAAGGGTTAATTATAGCCATATTTGTCTGCAAATTATTCTAATGTTATACACACTGACACACACACACACACACACACACACACACACACACACACACACACACACACACACACACACACATATATATATATGTGTATATATATATATAGAGAGAGAGAGAGAGAGTGAGAGAGAGAGAGAGAGAGAGAGAGAGAGAGAGAGAGAGAGAGAGAGAGAGAGAGAGAGAGAGAGAAAGAGAGAGAGAGATGTAATGTTGTTTGATATACTCGTGTTCTGTTGCCCAGAAACAGCGTACCAGATCATCATTCACATCCAGAAACAATGTGTTGATAAGAATAGGTCTGACGTGTCTTCAGACAAAAGTGTGTCTGTGATCGTGAGGTAAATCTGTCGCTGTCGAGGAGGAGATGACACCCTGAGAGGTCCTGTTCAGTGTCACCCACATGGTGACACACTTCAGATCTCAATATGGCATCTACCTCCAAACAAGTGTTTCATTATTTGCAGCATACAACGCATAATGCATATAGAAGGGGATGCACACAAGAACACACACACACACACACACACACACACACACACATATCTACACACACAGACATCGTGTATCCAAGTCATTGCAAAGTATCTCTGAAGATCATGTACTTAAAAGATATTTCAGAACATATCACACTTTCAGGCCAAGATGAGACTTTTTAATGGAAAATGGCAGTTAGAGGGACTGTGTAGTTATGAATCAATGAGTCTTGAAGGGCAGATGGCACAAGACGTACTCTGCAAGGTGCATCTAGACTAACAATATGACCAGGGATCCTTTTATGTTAACAGCTTCAAATGATTTAGGGAGTGAAATATAGCCTGAGGTTCGACCTTGCTCTTCAACTCTGAGACTTAAAGGTGCCACGTGCCATCCAGAGCCACATGCTCCAAACAGCCTCTTCTACAATAAATGAATAAAAACAAGTTAACTAAGAGCTCACAGCGTGGCAGGAATACGCAGACTGCAGAGCCTCCGAGAGACGGCCAAAACAACACTGCTCTCCTGTGATCTTCACATGTGGCATCAGCCTCATGGCCCTGACCCGTATAGCGGGTCGTCCGGATCAGACCCCCGGTGCTGGGGTTTGTGTGGTCCAGGACAGGGTGGGCCAGGGCGAGCTGGCGAGCATGACAGTGGATAGCTCAGCAACACAATACACGGGCGTCTTTGACGTATGGTCAACCTGGTGACCTCTGACCTTCAATGTTACCGTGTTGCTTTCTGTCCCTGTGTTATGGCTTCCAAGCTGCCGCTACCTGGACCTGGACCTGAACCTGGACCTGGACATGGACCTGAACCTGAACCTGAACCTGGCCCAGAAGCTGGACCAGAACCAGAACCTGGACAAGCGTCATATCACACCTGGCTAGGGAGCCAACGGGGGCTATGTTGATCCTTGTGATGCACTTTTATCAACAATTTGGAGTCTGACATGAAACGTGTATATATATATATATATATATATATATATATATATATATATATATATATATATATATATATATATATATATATATATATTAGTGCCTTTAAAAAATAAAGAGAAACAAGCGTGAGGTCCACTGCTGGATCCTCATTGAATGCTCCTGTGTTCACATTGTGGACTTGAGAGAAGAGTCTGGCTCTCAGCTCCCCCTCTACGTTATGCATTCTGGTTTTGTGCTTGTTTCCTTGGTTTACATTCACACTCTGTTTGAATACTGCATACTGTGTGTCCAGGTCTGACCAGACTTCACTTCTTTTTCACTACGTACCGGAATGAAAGCTTTGTAATTTGATCTCTTTTTTTTTCATTTTTTGTTATACTTTCCCGACTGCACAACACACAAAGCAGAGATCCTGCACTGTAATGTGAGTGGTAAAACACCTCTCTCTCTCTCTCTCTCTCTCTCTCTCTCTCTCTCTCTCTGTCTCTCTCTCTCTCTCTCTCTCTCTCTCTCTCTCTCTCTCTCTCTCTCTCTCTCTCTCTTGACCGTATTGGGCGATAGACTTTCCATTAAAACCTTTTGCATAACCATGAAAGTGTTGCATGGAAGACTAGACGTTGAGCAAATTCTCAATATGACCTTTTCTGAAGGCCTGTATTCCAATAAATACTAATTTCCTGTTGATCTAATTAGCGCCTGGAGGAATTTGTCTTCATCAATTATTGAGCCAAAACAGAAGAAACTCTACGGTCTGCCATTATAATGGATTTGTTATGGGTGGGGGCTGGCTATTATTTATTAAGCAGTTCTTTAATTGTGCTAAAACCACCCGCTGACGCGCTCAACACTATCGCAGCGCGGCGCAGCCTCGCGGCAGCAGAGCATTGTCCCCGAAGGCCGACACACAGACGCTGAGGCCGACCTGTGTGTGAATCAGACAGGAGAGGATGCAGGGACAACTAGAGACCCCTCTGATCTCTTTCCATCCCATGATGCTCTCTGTCAAACAGGAGACGCGTGTGCTGTTGAAACACTCCTGCCTGCTTTGTTCAGATGAGCGTTTGTATGAACGCCAGAACAACCTGCTGCTTGCAGCACTGCAGCATTACCCATGAGGCATGCAGGTGACGGAGGACGGGGTTGAAGATGGAGGTCCACGTTGATGCAGGACTGAGTTTCCTTTGGAAAAAGACTGATTGCTTTGTTCGGTGGCGTCACACTATCCACAAGCAGGGGCTTCTTATTTTGTTGAAACATCATCTGTGAGTCAAACACTAAGCTGCTGCCTCACACCTGTAGAGGAGACAACAGGTCACACTTCACCACATGGATTACGTCTGCTGTAAAACTCTCTTTCATATTCAACCACCGGATATCTGTCAGTCGTTTACTCGAAACATTAATGAGCACATGCACATTCTCTGTTGCACGTTTGCACCCTTCCCCAAGATGTCATCTAATTAAACTCAAAGACTAAATCATTGCTGGTGGACATTTGTGTCAACAGTGGGAAGAGAGCGGAACACACAGGGTCGAAATAAAACAGCACACACACACACACACACACACACACACACACACACACACACACACACACACACACACACACACACATACACACATACACACACACACACACACACTGCAGCAGAGTACAGTGGAGGCTACAGTGTAAGTGATGAAGCAGCAGAACCACGCTGGCGTGGATAAGGATGCGGCTTGACATTTATTAAAGCGCTCTTCCTCTCGCGCGGCAGCACCGGGCCGTCCACACGGAGCCGGTGGACGAGGCATCATTAGAAAGGTAATGGTGCTGGCAGCGGCCGCCTGGCTCGCCGAAAGGGCCGCCCGCCGCGACCGGGGGCCGCCAGAAAGACCAGGCGATCCATTCCAACCCGCGGCCCCTCTCCGGAGCAGAAGACGTCTGCA
>NW_027175920.1:15642876-15647876 GCF_023055335.1 Clinocottus analis | reverse complement strand
CTGACATCCCTCTTTTACTCTCATCACACTCTTCTCCATTTGCCTTCGCTCTGGCCAGAGCTCCTTTAATTGTAATGGCCTTTCTGGGAGTGTTAAAAGCAGCTCAGAGACACTGGACATCACTTTAACAAACACAAAGAGAACCTTCATCATTTACACTCCTGAGCCCTCTGTTGTCTGTGTGTTTGTGTCTTCACCCCGGAAGCCCATTAATCCACACTGATCACTGTTTGTGTCCATTGGGTCTATCTTTTCACCCCTTTGTGTCGGTGAGTGTGTGCATACACATCACAAGTGGGACTGAACTGAAGGTATTTGCCTGTGTGTTGGTGTGTCTGTTATATCCCCACCACGGAGATCTTTCCTCTTTAGCCCAGATGCTGGTGTTTATCTGTGTTAATAATGTGAGGGTGGCTTTAACAGCTCGCCGGTTGCTTTGTGCTATCATCATTAAGGCCAAGCTTGAATTTTTAATGAGGAGGGAACAAACTCGTCCAGCCTCACTAACATTAACAAATGACTATGGAGTCGAATTCCACCAATGAGCATGGTTCAATCAGCCCGGGGCCGTCCGTGTCAAGGTACGCTTTGATATTAGTTTGTTTGTTCAGAGATCAGTCAATACTCATTGTGCTGAATGTCTCTCTGTGTGGATCAAGGCACTGTCTTGTCTTAGCCCATGTTTAGTTTACAGTTATTTAAGGCCTCAACAATCATTTCCCTCATCCCTTTGGTCCCATGTTCTTTTAGCCCTCTAGTAATGTTACATGAGCTGTACTGTATAGTGCTTTTCTAGTCTTCCGACCGCTCAAAGCACTATAACACTAAATGTCATCATTCACCCATTCACACCCATTTGTACACTGCTGGGAGGAGCTGCCAAGCAAGGTGCCACCTGCCCATCAGGACTATCTGACATTGTTGGAAGAAAAACGTATTAACTCTTAATCATTTACTGTTTCACTGTTATATGCAGACTTCTCATTGAACTGTCTCTGTTTAATCTGACACACAAACTCAACATGTCTCCTGACAGCAAAGAGACGGGGAATCAGTAGGTTTCTGTCTGAAAGAACGAGCAGTTCCTTTGCTATCACATGACCATTTCTTACAAACCGCTCTATGGGACGAGGAAAGGTTCAGGATTAGGCCGAAGACGTCGTGAGGGTTTCTGTTAGTGGCCATGATGAGTATTTAAGATGTGGTTCTTTGAGAGCTCTGTGAGCAGTCATGGATATGCAATTTGTCTCTCACGTTGTACCTCTGACTCTGCTCCGTCCTTGCAACGAATAAATGTTCCTGTTTTAATGATTTTACTCTGAGTGGTCGAGTGAATTTTCCTGACAAACATGCATACCCATTCACACAACGACACGAACTAGCAGAGCAGGGGATCGAACCTCCGATCCTTTAAATAAAGGACGAGCCATTGGTCCACAGTGCCCCCGTTCCTCCAGACATATGCTGCCTCGGCCCTATGTTCCCTCGGCCCTATGCTGCCTCGGCCCTGTGCTGCCTAGATCCTATGCTCCCTAGGTCCTATGTTCCTTCAGCCCTATATTCCCTTGGTACTATGTTCCCGATGTTGCAAAATATCTCAAAAAGTTGTAGACAGAATTGAACATGGGTCAAGGTTGTTGCTGATGGTAACCCTGTAAAGAACTGTGACATCTGCTATGATGGCAAATATGTGAGAAATGTAAAATGATAGTGTAGGAGTGAGATTAATGTTCCAACACGAAGCACAACAAGAGCTTTCATTAACCTCTGGGCAGTAAAAGAGCGTAACATTAATTGAATAATTTTGACAGGAAAATGTTATGAAACCGTATACAGTGTTGGAGATGTACTCACCCCAAAGCTGAAGGTTTTACATAGAAAGGGTTCACAGTGACTCAACAGGGTTTTTTTTGTCAGTGACCAGAGTTGTTTTCTTTTCCATGTATGAATTAATCTCTGGACTTTGGACATACAAGCGGAATACAGTGACAGCAGTAATTGAAACTGTGGATTGCTGATTTCTGTCAACCATACAAAAACATGAACACCTCTCCAGGATATTTCCTGTACTTCTATCACAGAATGCACGCATCCTGAAAAAAACTAAATAAACAAGTCGCCATTGCCCTTTTGTTTTCTCCTGACAGTAGTTGTGCTCTTAGAATGTCGGACAAGTTGCAATTTTCTATATTTACCTTTACTTTCTCTGCAGCGTTACATTTGACAAGGATGTCATGGAGTACTGCTGCAACAGTACTCCAACCTGCTAGCTAACGGTAGTGGACCGCTGAGGGTCAGCGATGATGAAAGAGTTGCGGTCATCATTCACACTGATTCCTCCTTTAATAACTACAGAGATTGCACTTCCAGCCAAATCAGTGCTTCAGTTCATTTGATGTATCTGGACTCGATTCAAACCTGTCTGAAGGGTTTTTGTTGGGATGTGCTAATGACGCTAAGCTGCGGGTAGCAGTGTCCATGTGACAAAACGAGCATACACCCTCAATCGCTGCGACCACGTGCACACACACTTCTACGGTTTGTGAATCCATGTTTAGAAGTTATGCACCTTTCTGTAAAGGCCTCTCTCACTGCCACGCCCCTTTCTACACACACGTGACCTGCATGCCGTGTCCCAGCGGGCACAGACGACGTCAGCCGAGGGGTGGGGAAATGTTCTCAAATCTAAAACAAATTGTTTAAACATTATAACTGGAAGAAATGACGGACTATCTATGATTAAATCAAACCCAGGCTGTAATAAAACAACAATGAATGATAACTAGATGATACCAGAGTTCAATGCAAGGCAAATATCGACCCCGTCTATCGGTACACATCAAACACAATTTTTACCCAAACAGCTTTTGTACCATATTATCAACACACATCTCATCATCAGGCTTCAAAGGAGCCGCAACTCTCTCCAACAAAGATCCTCGCGCAACTTTCCAATTAGCTGCCATGTCAGTGTGATTGGGCTGCAGAGCCTTGATTGGGCCTGGAGGCCTGTTGACGAACACTGATAGAGGCTAAACCAGGCCAGGCTGTAATTGATATTATGAAGAGGGAGGAGGAACTGCTGCGTGTGTGTGTGTGTGTGTGTGTGTGTGTGTGTGTGTTTGCGCGCACCCCATCCTATTATGTGTATTATAAATTCCTGTCACTCCTTCACGGCATACGTTGATTAAACTGATTTCTACTATAAAATGTTTCAGAAGTGTGCCGTGGTGTTTCCTCTCACTTGTCTCTGCTGATAGTCGGCGTTGGTGTGATGGAGCGGTGCAGCGGCTGCAGAGCAACCACATGGAATGTGTATATTTCCACATATCTAAGCTGGTTGTGATTGATCTTTCCTCCTGCTATTAGATTGGTATTGATGTGCCGGTAGGACAGATGGCCACACCTACAGCCAGGGTCACGCTTCAGAACCTCAAAATTTAATCGAAATAATAATACATTTTTTATGATCAAGCTGCATGGAGGTTTGGAAGCGAGCGCTGAGTTGCAGGGAGTGTGCAGGGTAACATTAGGACTGAGCGTTTACAGCCAGCGTTTACGAGTCCGCACTAAATCACACCGCGCACGCAGTGGAAACTGGAAAAACATAACGGCAAAACACTTTGTGTTTAAGATCCAAAAGCTCCCAGTTCATCCAACACACGGCTCGGGCTCAGCCCAACAATTAACATTTGGACGGAAAACGTTTGGGTGTTGGGTTATCTCTGCTTTCAAAGCGTCTCTGGATGATTAACAACTGCTTCTACGTCGTCTCCGTCTTCATCTGCAAAATCATTCTCTCATCCTTCCTCCCTTTCCATCACCATGTCGCCTTTTCTCAATGCAACCGTCTTCTGATCTATGACATAAACACAGTGAGAGGAAGCATCTACAGGCCTCCACTTCAGATAAAAAGGCCAATATGACTAGCTGTAAATAATATTCCATCGATGCTGGTGCTGAATAATAGATACCAGGGTCTTAACTGTGGATGTTTTCACCCCAGCAGACATGGTGGGGCTGAAGGACCCCTTTCTTTTTTTATTTCATTAAAACAGAGGAAGGGTGAGGAGGAAAAGAGCAAAGAGGGGTGGAAGAGACAATAGATAGATAGATAGATAGATAGATAGATAGATAGATAGATAGATAGATAGATAGATAGATAGATAGATAGATAGATAGATAGATAGATAGATAGGAAAGAGAAAGAGGGAGAGAGTGTGCAGCGGCGTGGCAGAGGCAGGCAGAATTAAAGAGGCTTTTTTGTGGCGTTTAATATCCATTCATTGGCTGGACTGCTGACACAGTGAGAGCACTGCGCTCAGGATTTATAGCCACTTCTAATGGGCATGCCCAGAACCAAAGCACTGCAGTCAGCACATTCTCCCTCTGTGCGCACACTCACAAAGACAGCCCACTGAACACACACACACGTACACACACACACACACACACACACACACACGCACCCACCCACACACACACCTGTGCTGTAGATGTCTGAGCACATGTACCAGTAAACCCACTGGATGAGGCAGCGTACAGATGTTGTCCTGTCATGTGATTGTATGCAGCGTGTAGAAAGGCGCACGCACACACACACACACGCACACACACGCGTGCACACACACATACACACACACACACACACTGACCTGCCCAGCTGGGGGTCTCCATGTACAGCCAACTGGTCGTGGAGGAGGGACTTTTGTGCGGCCCTGTTAGACAAGCAGAGAACAAAGAGAAGAAAAACAAGTGTTAGCCATCAAAGACACTTTAACAGCAAACTCAGGCTGTTTGAAAGAAACCACACCGGGAGAGATGGAAAACAGAGCGGATGCACACGTTTCAACCCACCATTGATTCATGTGAATGTCTTCAGACAGAGGAAGCTGTTCCCTGAGTGTGAGCTGCAGCATACAGACCGCGAGCAGTGCAGCGGCACCGAGGCAGGGAACGCTCAAAGAATGATATGAGCAGCGCTGCCGTTAGCGATACAT
>NW_027175920.1:15602876-15637876 GCF_023055335.1 Clinocottus analis | reverse complement strand
GTTCCAGGTGTGGTTGTTGCGGGTCACCTGTGACTGCCTCTCACTTCTACTAATGCAGAAAGCTATATTATGATGGAAGAGATGCTGTGTGGGGAAATGTTTCCTATTTAATCATTCCTGCTCCACCCGGGAGCTCACACACACTCACACACACGCAACCTCTCGGGTTGCAGGCTGTAGAAAGCCAAAGCGACAGACATCACATTCCACAGCATTATCATTATTGAAATGTTTTATCCTGCACCCTTAAAACGGGGAACAGGTCTTTTTAAAACCGACCCAATCAATGTGAAATGGCCTTTGGCACCCCTCTCTGCTTCATAGTCAATATCATGTCTGTGTGTTTCTGGAGCTAATACGTGGAGCCAAACTTCAAGACAATGATAATTTAGTAATTGCATGGTAAGAAATACGCAATGTAAACTCTGTTTACTGACAACCCGTATCTCTCCTCTGACCGTCTTTAGGGTGCACTTTAGAGAACACTGTTATCTCAAATGTTGCAGCTGAGATTAAAGACAACAGAGCTGCCTGCAGGGATTTAGCTGGGCAACACAAAGACTTGCAAAACCCTCAGCAGTCAGATCAATGTCAGATTACTAGTAATGTATCTGCTCAAAAAGCATTCTTTGTGTGATTACAAAAACAAGTATGTATGCCGGGAAAAAAGCTCCACGAGTCCCTGTTGATAGGTCGTTAAGTTTTCCTCCTTCCTGCTCCAGAAGAATTACATCCACATAATCATTGTTTTAAAATGTTCTCTGCAAAGACGCAATTAAAGCGCTGAGGAGGTTGCAGGGTAGTTTGGGACGCACGTACACACAAACATCTGAAAGAATCACCTCAAGTGACCAAGATATTGAACTAAAGCTGATCCATCATTTCATAAAGAAGAGAGTTGTGTTCAGGGTGCTTATCAGGATGAATCTGTTGGTTTCTCTGCTGTTGTTGGGTGACTACAATGAGTTTGAGCACAACTAGTGCATTGTTTAGCAGACGTTCGCTAAAAAACCAACAACAATGAACTATTTACCAGACTAAATATATTGAGATATAATATATAGATATATGGGAAACGTGTTTTTCAGATGCTAATATAAAAGATAAGGGGTAGAGATCGACCTGGATCAGTGGATCATGTGTGACCAACTTTTGCTCTTGTAAATCCCACTTCTCTGTCCTCAGACCAGAATCCCATCTCCCCCTCACGTTGGACCCGTGCAGCCTCTCCCCCCCACTGCCAGTCCAGCAGCTCTTTGCAGCAGTCCTCCCAGCAGGCGCTTGTGAAGTGCAGCCCTGCAGGTCCTCCTGGTGGAGCGCGATGAATGTCTGCAGCGCCTCCACGTATCTCAGCACCACCTTTACTAAACCACATGTAGCAAATGTTAATGAGAGCTCCCAAATGCCAGCGCACAAAGGAGATAGGCCTGTTAAACACACAGTCACTGATGAATAGCTGCAAGTGTGGCTGTGAGACTATCACCGGCACGAACAGGAAGAAAAAAAGGCGTGGGGAAAGGAAAGAGGACATAAAGGATGAAAGGAAGCAAGCTCAACCCGCGGGCTGCACCGTGGGTGAGACCGGCGATGGGAAATAAAGGCGAGAAACAGGTAGAAACGGGGAGAGCAAGATACAGGAATATATGTGGATAGGAAAAGAAATAAAAACAATGAAGGGAAACATGAATAAATGTGGAGGGAGATGGCTGAAGGGAGGGACGTAAAAATGAAAAACGACTCACGGTAAAGCCTCCAAAATAAGAGACAACGCAGGAAAAGCGAACACATCGCCACAAACAACAAAGGCACGCATGAATAATCACAAAGACCACAATGCTTTACTTCCAATTTGTGTTGATTTAAGAAAATGTAAGAAGCCGTAAAAAGTGACAAGGATGTAAAGCCGCACCATAAAAATCCGTCATGTCATACACAAAACCCCTCCTGTGCTCGGATGGAGGAGAAA
Organism: Clinocottus analis; assembly: GCF_023055335.1. Taxonomy (NCBI): domain Eukaryota; kingdom Metazoa; phylum Chordata; class Actinopteri; order Perciformes; family Cottidae; genus Clinocottus; species Clinocottus analis. Next base: position 15,635,910 of record NW_027175920.1, on the reverse strand, counting down.
GTCATTGTGTGTGTGTGCGTGTGTGTGTGTGTGTGTGTGTGTGTTTGTGTGCTCAGGGATAGAGAGTTGTGGTGTTGCAGCAGCGTCCCTGTTTGGGTTGTGGTTTGGAGGGAAGAAACGCTGCGAGAGTTCCTGATGGTTGGGTGGTTGGCGGTGGGGAAGACGTGAAGCCTGTTTTTTTGCGGTAATGAGGAGAGCTGAGCTGAGAGGATGTCAGCTGCTAATGTTGGAAACCCAGCTTCCACCAGCAGTAATCTCCTCTGCTTAATCTGGTTTAATTGGGAGCTTCTTCAGTGGGAGTAAAAGGCTGCAGGAAGATGCCGGCTACTGATCCCCACCTGACTCTCTCTCTCTCTCTCTCTCTCTCTCTCTCTCTCTCTCTCTCTCTCTCTCTCTTTTTCTCTGCTTTGGGTATTTCACAGACTCCGTGATGCTTCTGTGTACTTTTTGGATCATTCTGCATGAGCACAATCGGTCCTTGATTACCTCTAATTTGCCAGAAGATGTCGAGTATAAATACAGCAACAGAACCTGAGTGGATTCCACCAATTTCCAGGCGGTGCTCCTCCCACCATGGTGTAAATGACTCCTCTTGCTGATCTTGCTGTATTCATGTGGTTTACCAGATGGCAAATGAGGCTCAACTGCAGGCCCACGATGAGGGATCAGGGGCTTGCCCCTTACTTAAGTGACATTTGATGGGTTAGGGTGCGGCTAGAACCTTGGGATGTCATTGTACTTCTCCATAGTGAGGGCATAACAGGGGAGGCCAATAAAAATGCTGCTGAGCTGGATCTGCAATGGCAAGTTTGTACACTAACCAAGCTATCCAAACTTTAGCTGCCGGGACAAAGTTCACTCATCTAAAAAGAAGGATAGAAGAGAGATATATAGTTGAAAAAACACAGTTGTTGGTCAAATTAGATTCTTTCATTGGATTGGCACATTTAAGTATTGAAAAGGTATGAAGATATCCAAAGTATGAACATATCCATCTCTCCAATATATCATGTTTACCGCCACTTTGTCCCATGGCAATGGCAGGAGACGGGACACTGGAATCACACTGTACTTCACCACAGTTCCCCTTGTGGCATATACAGAGAAAGCAATACTCCACCCAGGAGTGGAGGTAGTGGTCATCTGATCCCTGGTCAGTGCAACCAGTGAAGGATCTGCACGGGTTAGAAAGCAGGAGACGCCGAATGAGACCAAGACCTGTGTTTCATTCGGGGAATCCGTGCAAGTAATCCTGCTCGTTAATGTATAGCTGTTGGCTTCCTAGCTGAAGTGCAAGAGTTAAGCAACTATCCATTAACCAGCAGGATCTGGTCTTGCAAGTGTGCAGGTTTTACTGGAAACATGTTTGACCTGTGGACTGGATGAAGGCCCTGATTGGCAGACAGACTGCAGTCAGACCCGTGATGTCCATCATGGAGGACTCAACATGTGGCTGTTTCATTATTTCTGGGTTGCTCTTGAACTTAAGGGATTAAAGTTGGAATTTGTCAGAGAAACGTAAGCAGGGATTCAAACCGAGAACAGAGCTGTGTTAAAGCCAAGCAAGGGGCTGATTTATAAAAGGTACCAGAGTCAATGAGATAGCATCCAGGAGGTCCTGTTAGACTCAGATATTAACGCATGTAAAGGTTTATCTAATGCTCAAACACTGCATAACCTATGATTTTTTTGCCGCACCATCATTCATCTATTCAACAAATGTGTTGAGGATTAAATTATTTACTGTTTCACTAAACATATCTTTATATTGCTCTAAACGTGCAGCAGATTGATGCATTTACTTTAAAATGCCACCTACAGAACGCAGAGTAAACATGTCTAATCTAAATATACGTCGAGTAACGGCTCTTCGTTCATGCACTCGACTGCGATGCAGGTGTACTTTTAGCCTTTGCTTTTTGGTTTCCTCTCTCACGCTGAAGTGTGATTGCGCTTTGCGCACACAGCAGAACAAAAGCAGACGGACCCGGCAGAGACGCTGATGGAGGACTGCAGCAGCTGCTGCTGTGCTGCTCTTTGCCTGCACGGGGGGCCAGACAAGGTGTCAGCCTTTCAAAAGCATCACACCTTAGGAACAACTGTTTCAGACCGGCGTCATGAAGAACGATCACGCAGCTGTGCGGCGTGTCGTTTGTCTCCGATCCACTCGGAGCTTGACCCCATGAGCGGTTCACCGAGCTGTCGCCGTTCTTCTTTCACACTGGAGATGGTGGCATGTGTCCCAAGAAAATGTTGCTCCTGAGCCTTTGCCAGAAAGCCAGAATGACAAGTCTGAATTTTTTAAACTAAACTTGAGAAAAGAAACGTCAGAAATGACACTGATGGTAATATTCACCATGCTGATGCCCCTCCTCTCTACCTCTTCTGCTTCATGGACTGTGGTTATTTGGATGGTGGTCCATGCGTATACTACTCATCATATGAATACTTTCACATTAGTCATATTAATTTAATGTGCTGCAACTCTGTTACGTTGCTCATTCTGGTCACATGACATCTATTGCTTCTGTCCATCAGGGAGAGGATCCTCCTCTGTTGCTCTATGAAGGTTTCTTCCCTTTTTCCCCTGTGAAAGGGGTTTACTGTCTTTATTTGGGGAGTTGTTCCTGATCCGATGTGAGGTCCTGGGACAGGATGTCATGTGTACAGACTGTAAAGCCCTCCGAGGCAAATCTTGTATTTGTGATTTTGGGCTCTACAAAATAAACTGAATTGAATTCATAAAGGAAAAGCTCATTGGTGGTTTCTGATGAAGAGACGAAGCCGCGTCAGGACCTCAGAGTGAGTATCTCTCTTTTAAAATCTTTTCCTGTGGCTGATTTTCACAGTCCCACATATCTCTCAATCTTTATGGCGTGGAGTGTCCTTACTTTTTGAAGACCCACAGTATGCAGAATGGCCGTTTCAGTCCTCGCCCTCATTTATTGTACCGGGTCCACATAAAAGCTTGATTGTAGCCATATACTGCAGTATGCTTGGCTGTGTGTTATGGCCACTGATCTTTATGTCTCTCCACACAGGAGGAAGACCCCAACCTCAGCAAAACATCAGCTACATAGGCATTCATGCTTTTGCCGTGTGCAGGGGTGTGTGCGTGATGGAACTCTCCAAGAGCAGCGCTCCTGCCACCACCTCCACCACCACCACCAGTCCATCTGCATACATCCTCCCAGGGGATGCATACAATAGGAACACTTAAATGAGGCATGCATAAATGGATGAGGCCCCTCTCGCGTCATACGCGAGCCCCTGTGTGTATTTTTGTGTGTGTTTTTTTCCCCCTTCTACATAACCGGTGGTGGCAGTTTGGTAATTGAAAGTGAAATGGAGGAAAAAAATCAAAAAAAAGAGGGCGGGGTTAGGAAGACGGAGCAGGATGAAGAGGGAGGGTGAAGTTGTAGGCGTCAGACAAAATTAACCTCTGGAATAATTCAGGGATCAGATGTGCTGTAAACACTTCAAAATGCAGAGGAAAAAAAGATGAGGTGAGGAACTGGTGAGGGAGGAGGGGGAGGAGAGAGAGTAACATGATAATGTAATGAGTCCCACTGTGGGTATGTGGACCAAAGCATGTGCTGCATCTGTGTGTGTGCGTGTTTGCAAAGGAGTGTGTGCATTTGTGTGTGTGTGTGTCCATGGGTCTGTGGGTTTCTATTGAATTTGACTACACCGCTCTCTCTTTGTAAACATCTGAATGCCTCCATGTCCGATGGACGAGCGGTAAGCTGCCATCTCTGGGAGGGTGAACTCTATTTCACGGGTTAGTGCCGCAGCCAACAACGACAGCATCTAGCCTTTTGGCTCCATAAAGCACAGTGCGGCTCGCGCTCCGTCTCACAAATACTGTTTGCCCATTTTCGGTTCCATCTCAGCGGCGCTATCTCCGGCAAAGCCGCCGCTCTAGGCCACAGGGGAGAGGGAAGGGGGAGGAAGATAGGGGAGGAGGGGGAGGTCCAAACGACAACCCAAACCAGGTGATGCTTTTCTGGAGATTACGGCCAGAGCACCGCCGGTCCACCCTGAAGGCCAGCACCGACCATATCTCTCCCGATGGCCCAAAAGACTTGCATCGCACCCAGAGAGACGACACAGCAAGAGAACATGGCAGCTAGCAGAAGCAAAACAATCACAGATAGCCAACTTCACTAAACTGCTTCAAAAGAAGTAAAACGTTACTCCTTAATGCTGCGACACATGTATTCTAATACCAGGTGCTGTTGCATTTCTGTGAAGTCCATACGGTGATTATGCAATCTATTTGTATGTTAGGCTTCAAAACAACCGCTCTCTAATGCAAGCTAATCTTAGTTCAAGCCTGCAAAGAGAATAAGAGTAGAGAGTGTAAGAGTAGAGAGTATAAGAGTAGAGAGTGTAAGAGTAGAGAGTGTAAGAGTAGAGAGTATAAGAGTAGAGAGTATAAGAGTAGAGAGTATAAGAGTAGCGAGTATAAGAGTAGAGAGTATAAGAGTAGAGAGTATAAGAGTAGAGAGTATGAGAGTAGAGAGTGTGAGAGTAGAGAGTGTAAGAGTAGAGAGTGTAAGAGTAGAGAGTATTAGAGTAGCGAGTATAAGAGTAGAGAGTGTGAGAGTAGAGAGTATAAGAGTAGAGAGTGTAAGAGTAGAGAGTGTAAGAGTAGAGAGTATGAGAGTAGCGAGTATAAGAGTAGAGAGTGTAAGAGTAGAGAGTATGAGAGTAGCGAGTATAAGAGTAGAGAGTGTGAGAGTAGAGAGTGTGAGAGTAGAGAGTATAAGAGTAGAGAGTGTAAGAGTAGAGAGTGTGAGAGTAGAGAGTGTAAGAGTAGAGAGTGTAAGAGTAGAGAGTGTAAGAGTAGAGAGTATGAGAGTAGCGAGTATAAGAGTAGAGAGTGTGAGAGTAGAGAGTGTGAGAGTAGAGAGTATAAGAGTAGAGAGTGTAAGAGTAGAGAGTGTGAGAGTAGAGAGTGTAAGAGTAGAGAGTATAAGAGTAGCGAGTGGAATAGACGCTTCTCAGTCAAAACTGAAAGTCGGGTTTTGGTAAAAGTGAAGGTGGAGCGGCCACGTCCCCTTCCACTGGTCTCTTGTAGAACAGGGTTCAGAGGAAGATATTCAGTCCATAGCGACATACCCACACACACACACACACACACACACACACACACACACACACACACACACACACACACACACACCCTCAGTGCTTTCCACTCTACTTCCAGGAGTGCTAAAACTGCTGAGCTGAGAATAATCTAAGCTAGCATTTTCAGTTTGTGTCAGTGGCAGAGGGAAACAATGCAAGACTAATGGGCGGGTTGGTAGAATAAGTGTGTGTGTGTGTGTGTGTGTGTGTGTGTGTGTGTGTGTGTGTACACGCACGTGTCAGAATGCATGCATCTTTGTGCGCTTGTGTGTTTGCGTGCGCAACAGTCTTCCAGCGGTTGTTACCTTAATGCTAACTCAGGCTAATGTATTCAGCACACTTTGGATTAATGCACCTTCGGAGAACTTCTGCTAAGTCAGGCCGAGGTGCTAGCTCACTAGCATATGGCAGGCCATAAAGGGAGATAGCTGTTCTGTGGGCGTTAAAGCACACAGACACAAATCCCCAATCCCCAAAAGGAAAGCCACTTGACAACTCCCCTTATGCCCAAGCACTCCAGCCCCTGTATGACTTTAATCACCCGGATTAATCATCCTCATCATCATGATGGGCCCCTGTGTCCAGTAATGAGACACGGAGCCAGGGAGGAGGGCTATAGCCTGAGACTGGCTTTGTTCTGTTCTCAGTTAGCGCAAAGAGCGACTGCAGTCATCATACACTCATTTAAGTGACGGCGCGTTTATGAACGCAACCAACATGATTCCTGTAGTTCCTGTGGTCGCCTCAGTCCCCGCATTTGCCGCCTTATTGACATTGACAACAATGCAAGAGGCCGTTTGCAGTCTTCAGGAGGTTTGCGCCATGTTGGTGATGTGATGGCACTTTGATTGACACTTTAGATCTTTAAACAACAATCAAAAACGCCCACATTACACTTTTAGTTTGGGTGTTCTTGTTTAATATTTGAACTGTTCTAGACTTAAAAAGAGTAGCTTTGTTTTTTGAGTGATGGTGTTGTGTGATCACTCGAAAAAGGACAAAGACTTGCAAAGAACTATTGCATTGAACACCATCGACTCAGCGTGGGATCAATGGATCGTATTGAAGTACATAATGGTGGGCGTAAATATAATTGAGTCACTCAGAAGGCAGACTCAGTCTTAAAGCTGGAGCTGAGACCTTCTGTCTCCCCCTTCTGGCCGTGAGTGTAATTACACAAACACAGGTGACGTCTGCAGGTGATACTCATTCGTCATCGCCGCTCACCGCTGTCTTTTGTTGGGACAGTCATCCTCCCTCTGAACGCAGAGTCTCTTTGATATCTGGAGAATCCTCTGCACTACCTTTACAACTATCTTTAAACAATTACACAACAAATGTCCAAGACCTTGTGTGATCAGCTCGATTCTACAATGAATAACATGCAAGAGGAAATGAAGGGTTTCATTAAAAAGGGTAATATCATTTAAAAAGAAAGAGAGTGAAATAAAGATTGTGTAAAGCCGTGGTTTCACTTTGTGTCATGCTCCACTGCACGGGAACGATGCCACGGACAACACAACCTAACACACATACACACACCAGCTCATGTTGTTGTGTTATGAGTGTTTGTGTGCGCACGTGATGCATGTGTGAATGCTCTTGTATGAATGATTGCAAGTGTTGTGAGTGAAAGAGAGAGAAAAAGAGAGAGCGAGAGAGTGTGTAAATCTGGATGTGTGTGTGTGTGTGTGTGTGTGTATGTGTTGGGATGTGTGAAGTGAGACGGACACAAAGCAACAGAGAACAAATAACCCATTAGGTGGTCATGCTAGACTCTCAGGGGCAACACTGTGTACGTGCTTTCTTTTAGTGTGTCTTTGTGTGTCGGGGTGTGTGTGTGTGCATGTGTGTGTATGTGTGTGTGAAAGATGGAGAGAGGGCTCCCTCTGTGTGACATGATTGGTACGCATAAAAAGCCCCATTCTGCTGACAGTCGCAGAAAGACACAGAATTGCGACATACACACACACACACACACACACACACACACACACACACACACACACACGCACGCACATGCGCACAGACACACACATTCACACCCCTCCTCCTCTGCTCGCTCGTCCCGCTGCCGTCACTTTATTGATTCTTAATGACACCAGAGTCACTGTCATGGATCTGCTGCGACCACGCAGAGAGGGAGACTGTGTGTGTGTGTGTGTGTGTGTGTGTGTGTGTGTGTGTGTGTGTGTGTGTGACTGTGTGTGTGTGTGACTGTCTGTGTGTGACTGTGTGTGTGTGTGACTGTGTGTGTGTGTGTGACTGTCTGTGTGTGTGTGTGTGTGTGTGTGTGTGTGTCTGTCTGTGTGTGTGTGTGTGTGTGTGACTGTGTGTGTGTGTGTGTTTGTCTGTCTGTGTGTGTGTGTGTGTGTGTGACTGTCTATGTGTGACTGTGTGTGTGACTGTGTGTGTCTGTCTGTGTGTGACTGTGTGTGTCTGTCTGTGTGTGTGTGACTGTGTGTGTGTCTGTGTCTGTGTGTGTGTGTGTGACTGTGTGTGTCTGTCTTTGTGTGACTGTGTGAGTGTGTGTGTGTGTGACTGTGTGAGTGTGTGTGTGTGTGTGTGTGTGTGTGTGTGTGTCTGTCTGTGTGTGTGTGTGTGTGTGTGTGTGTGTGTGACTGTGTGTGTCTGTCTGTGTGTGACTGTGTGTGTGTGTGTGTGTGTGTGTGTCTGTGTGTGTGTGTGTGTGTGTGACTGTGTGTGTCTGTCTGTCTGTGTGTGCGTGTGTGTGTGTGTGTGTGTGTGTGTGTCTGTCTGTGTGTGACTGTGTGTGTCTGTGTCTGTGTGTGTGTGTGTGTGTGTGTGTGTGTGTCTGTCTGTGTGTGTGTGTGTGTGACTGTGTGTGTCTGTCTGTGTGTGTGTGTGTGTGTCTGTCTGTCTGTGTGTGACTGTGTGTGTCTGTGTCTGTGTGTGTGTGTGTGTGTGTGTGTCTGTCTGTGTGTGTGTGTGTGTGTGTGTGTGTGTGTGTGTGTGTGTGTGTGTGTGTGTCTGTCTGTCTGTGTGTGACTGTGTGTGTCTGTGTCTGTGTGTGTGACTGTGTGTGTCTGTCTGTGTGTGACTGTGTGAGTGTGTGTGTGTGTGACTGTGTGAGTGTGTGTGTGTGTGTGTCTGTCTGTGTGTGTGTGTGTGTGTGTGACTGTGTGTGTCTGTCTGTGTGTGACTGTGTGTGTCTGTCTGTCTGTGTGTGTGTGTGTGTGTGTGTGTGTGTGTGTGTCTGTCTGTGTGTGTGTGTGTGTGTGTGACTGTGTGTGTCTGTCTGTCTGTGTGTGTGTGTGTGTGTGTGTGTGTGTGTGTCTGTGTCTGTCTGTGTGTGTGTGTGTGTGTCTGCTTGTCGTGTAAACACAGAAACCCTGATAATCTCCTCATCGTTGAATCTCACCACCTTAATTCGCATCAGGATGTGATTCAGGAGGTTCTGACCTCCTCCAGCTGTGAGGTTCTCATCGTGTGGGTGAGGGATCTGTTTACGGCTCAGTGATGACTGGATTCATCTCTCGTCCCCGAACAGAGAGCTCTCGCTGTTAAATTGTTCACACATCAGCAGACTTTTAGCTAAATGATTAATGCAATTTGGTTTATCATAATTACTTTCGCCACTCTGGTCAAATGAGCAACAGGGTAAGTCTGTTAGCTTCCCCGGCACCCAGACTCATTACAGAGAGCGTTTTGACTGCTGCCGGACAATAAATCCACTCCACAGATGCTGTAAATACTGGAGGGAGTCTGATGTCTGGCGCCATGTTGGGCTGCTGTCCCGGAAGTGATGTGGTTCAGTCAGCGGGCCAGGTTTCAGTCAAATGTTGCACAAATGATCCACCTTTTTAAAAAACAGGGATAGCAGAAAGTGGTGCGTCCTCCTCCTGTGCTCTCTTGCCGAGGTGCAGCTTCAGCGTCACTGTGAGACACTGAGGGCTTCCAGTGGGAATCCATAGACGTCAGAGCAGCGGAGGTGGGATAAAGAGTGAGAAAGCCCACGTTGTGGATGGAAGGGTCTCACACACAGGACTTTCACCCAGGAGACCACTGGTCATGTCCAATGTAAAACAAAGTCAACATCTGTAAAGTATAATCCATACTTTAACGCTGGCAACGTAACAAGTGTACTTATTTTAACCCAAACCACAAGCCTAACCGACAGGTTTATGTAACTCTACATGTAACAAGAGAAAACGGACATGCCGATCCCGTCGGTGGAGCAGGGTGTGGGTGGAGCAGGGTGTGGGTGGAGCAGGGCGTTGGTGGAGCAGGGTGTGGGTGGAGCAGGGTGTGGGTGGAGCGGGGCGTTGGTGGAGCAGGGTGTGGGTGGAGCAGGGCGTTGGTGGAGCAGGGTGTGGGTGGAGCAGGGCGTGGGTGGAGCAGGGTGTGGGTGGAGCAGGGCGTTGGTGGAGCGGGGCGTTGGTGGAGCGGGGCGGCGGTGCTCATGTTTTCAGTTCAGTTTTTCTTCCTCAGTGATGAAGTCCAGTCTGTGTTGTCTTGAACAAGTGACCTGAACATCTTGTGATGTGAGGAAAGTTCTCCTCTTTGAGAGAAGAGTAAAGATCCAGAAGTGATGCTCTGCATAGTGGACCAGACCTCGGGATCAGGAGCTCTGCGTGATTCACTTTAATCTGGACGCGGTGGCTGCTGGTAGACTGACTGCCTGTGAGTTTGTTTTTTTCTTTAGGTGAAGCGGCTCTTTACAGCAGCGCTGCTCGTTGAAAACAAGCTACACAACAATACACACTTTCACGTCAGTCGGTGAGGAGAGGGAAGCGCGCGCCTTCAAAGTAAAAGCAGTGTCGCGTATTTCATTCATAACGTGCATCTTATTTATTTATGTTTCATGTTTGATTGAGCTCACGCGGGCCGGACTGGGAGAGCCGTGAGACGCCAGGTCTGAACGACGTCTGGAGAGACTTAAAGCGATAAGCCCCTCCCACTGCAAAAACAAAACAAAACAACAACATGCAGTTGACGCATGATCAAATAGTTAACGCCGTTAAAGGCTTGACAGAAAGATCTGGCGTTAACGCGTTACGTAATCTGTCCAGCCCTAGAATAAATCCAAACGAGGTCTGTGAACTACAAGTAGCCTACAGATCAGAACCAACAGGAAGTGACTGCTTCTGTGACTTCATGTGTAATATTTGAAGTCAGCTGAAAACTGTCTGACTTGACCAGAGTTTTATGTTAACGCCCCCTGATGATGATGATGATGATGATGATGATGATGCTCTGGTCTACAGCTCTTTGGAACGAGTCTCTTCATTGTGAATGGCGACCCTCAGTGGAGGGGAACTACATGTAAACACAGTCTGGCTCTCACATCCTGACGCGTCACACACACAACCCCGAGTCATGAATCCTGATGTCAAGCACTTTTTCTTCTCTTTTCCTTTTGACAGTTCAATGCGTTGTTGTGTGTTTTACTTTGAGTGGAACTCTGAATGTGAATATAAAAACCATCTCATCAAAACAGAGAGTAAGCATTTAAATAGTATTGTCAATGTGTCATTTCAAATGTCTCACACACGTTTACAACTTCATTATGAGCTTCAAACTCATTAAAAAGCACATCAATGTTTCTGCAGCGATAAATCTGGAGGAGTGTAAAAACCAGCAGATGACAAGATGGCATGAGAGCATCTAAAGCAGATCATTTAACCTCGCAGAGAACGGCAACATTCAACAGTGAGCACTTCACTTCCCGACCCTCACCCTTTTGGATTTCTATGTATTTAACTTATTATTATTTGTTTGGAGACATTATATTATATTATACGATGTGTCATATTTTAACTAATTGTCTTAAAGACATTGGTTTTGGGATGAAACTCCTTGTGACAATGAATGGGTCTAAAAACTATCCAATGACAGTCACTAGTATGCTAAAGGATGTTAGCCAACACCATTCGGAAATGAAAGCCAAAATAATTACACATTTAATAATATGTGTGTGTACACTAAACACAAGTAATTAGGCTCTACTGAAAGAGTTAATGTTTCCAATCCTCAATCATAAAGTTTACATTTGAATTAATACTATTATAACTTACAGAATACAGGCCCTATTGGGCGTGGCACTGAGAGAGAATAGTCGCCCTAAAGAGGCTAACCAGCAGTATATTATTCCAGCTACCTGATTAATAAACATCTTTTTTTTTATAAAAAATGACCTGTTCTCACCATTTGACATGCGGTTCCTCATGGAGACGAGTGCGGTGCTGAATGGAGACGCAGCCATCAGGCAGATGTTCAATGCTTCCTCCAAACGTGCAGAGAGGAGATCACACTTCAGCTCACGAGTGTGTGTATTGAAACCACTGTTGGAGCGCCGCAGTGTGTGTGTGCCAACATGGAGGCAGCGGGCCTCACGTACAAACACACACACACACACACACACACACACACACACACACACACACACACACACACACTGACACACACACACACACACACACTGACACCAGCGGACAAGAGAGAAAATGAGAGATATCTTTAGATTGAGTCTATTCCAATATAATGTTCACAAGCTACATAAAAAGAGTTCCAGTCCAGCCAGAGATCTGTGCTTGGAGCGACTGGACTGTAAAAACGACAGCGATCAAACTCTACATCCTGGATGTTCATGGAGAATGTCCAACTACAAATACGTCTGATTATTCCAACTCAGATTCTGAAACTGATGTGAGCGTTACAGTAACTCCAGTACGGCCGCTGAGAAGAGCCTCTGGTGGGTCTGTGATGACTTTAAGAAGATGGAGCATTTGCATGTTTTTCTGCAAAGAGAAAGCACTGTGGAGGTTCAGTAAAGGTTTGCTTTGGTGGAATGGTTCCTCTCATGGTTCAGAGAGCAAAAGAACAGAACCTTTCTTTAGGGTGTAAAATAGATTTATTCTCTTCTCCAGCTACGGATTAGAGAGTGCAGGTGCATTTGTGTGTGTGCGTGTCCAGGAGGGGCCGCGCTCACGTGAACCAGCATTAGGTGGAGTGTGACTCCTGAGACACACACACACACACACACACACACACACACACACAGGCTGGAAAGCAGTGCTTGCTCATTGTAAATAAAACATAAAGTCCCTGTTTCCCATGAGAAGCCTACATTACTGTTTCTGCACAGGACAGCAAAGTTTGCAGCTCCTGTAGAGACGTCTCTGTCTATGGCTCGTTCTACCTTTACTCTCTCTCTCTCTCTCTCTCTCTCTCTCTCTCTCTCTCTCTCTCTCTCTCTCTCTCTCTCTCAATTCACTTTGATTCAATTCAATTTGATTTACAGGCACAAATGTAAACAACAATATTGCCACTGCATCAAGATAAAAGTTCAACATTTTCACATGCAGTCACTTTCTTGTTTGTGTGTGTGTGTGTGTGTGTGTGTGTGTGTGTGTGTGTGTGTGTGTGTGTGTGTGTGTGTGTGTGTGTGTGTGTGTGTGTGTGTGAGACTGGAAGTGAGGTTTTCAACAACACACAGTGAAAATCAATAGTGCAATAATAGCACTCATTCATGCTGGCAGTCACAGAGGAACATTTACTATGATGATTACAAACATTAACATTGACAGTAAAGACATGAGTGGATAAAATCTTGTCTTGCTATGAATCAGCTGTTCCACTGCCAAGATATCTAAATCGAAGATGTACATTTATCCATCTTTCCTCCCTGTCTTTATCATTAGTTTTTCTAATTCATGGCACGAGCACAGAGGATGCCTGTACGTCAGCCATGGCGACTGTGGTCACAGATGTTCGATGGTCCTGATGGGCAGGAGGCCCCGTGCATCGTGTAGCTCCTCCCATCCGTCTATGAATGTGGGTGAATCATGACATATAGTGTGAAAAGTTAAACAAGTATAGATATACAAGTACAGTCCATTTGCCGTTTATACAAGCAAAAGGTTTTCTGCTGACCACGTATGATAGTTTGGAAGTATATCCATGAACAAGCAAATCATCATCCAACTCATAATTCCTGTACTCCTTCCATATCAACTGAGCCTGATAGAAGGTCCTTGTTTAGTTTTTTAAAATATGAATATGGAGGTCAGGGGGCTGTGCACGCTGCTTTGCTGTGGCTCCAGAAAGCACAGGGATGCTAGCTTGATTAAGGTGAGCGTTTAGGGCGTGTTGGAGTCAATAATCACCATCACAAGTCAAAAGACTTGTGTTTTGAGAACCGAGCTGTCACTGTGTTGGAGAAGTGGAGCAGCAGAGCAGCCCGCTGACACAGCGCACGACTTTACACTGGGCTTCATGTGGTCATCAAGGCCGTGTGCATCGTCCTTTCTGTTGTTCAGAAGTCAGCTGTCAGCACACCAAGCAGTGATGTCACAGCGCAGTGAGCGCTGAGCAGCAGACAAGAGTCAAATCTATATCTACAGGAGTTATGTTCAGCGACACTGACCAACATGGATGAAATAAAGTAAATCTGAACGTCCAGGTATCCAAGATGGATGTAAAAACTCCATCTGCTGATGAACACTGTGGGACACGATGAAGAGCTCCAGCAGCGCTGCCAAGAGGACACTCCTTTGTCTTTCAGTTCCTCCATTTAGCTTTTGAGGTGTAAACCAGGACTCACTCCTCTGGCTCACCCTGGAGCTGAACAGGCGGGGCGTCCCTGACACCACGCTCATGCAACAATAAGTCAAGTAAAAAAGATGAACTGAGATCTGATCATGTCTAGAAAACCATGATAATGCTTTTCAAGAGCGAGGGAGAGGACGAAGCAGAGCTTCAGAGTGAAGCACACAAAGGCCCCGCCTCCTCTGCTTCTCAACCAAAAACCTCTTTGCAATTTAAAACAATACTATTTTAATAAGCATTGTCCTCACGTTTGCTTTCTATAACTTCAGTGTGTATGTGATCTGTGTGGAGGGGATCTGCCTTTACTTCTTTTCTAGTATTTACTCCACATGTTGTTGTGGAACTCAAAAGTTTTTTCTGCCAAGAAGTCTCTCTCTCTCTCTCTCTCTCTCTCTCTCTCTCTCTCTCTCTCTCTCTCTCTCTCTCTCTCTCACCTGGCGTGGCCTGGATAAACCTCTACAGCAGAAGGACTATCAATACATTCTTTATTGTGGCTTCTGACAAAGCCCTTTTGAGTGCTTTATGTCGGCACTCGGCGAGCCCGCCATAAGTAGCTGTAATCATTCATAAAGAGTTATGGCTAGCGGCTGCAACTGCAGCGGCACGGAGGGAACGACTGGAGAGGAATAGAAAGAGAGGAGGTGGATGGAAAGGAGCAGAAGAAAAAGTCAGCGAGGATGGAGGGATATACGAGGAGAACGGCACGAGGGAAATAGAGTAAAAGGCACACCACTGCGTTGGCTCACGAATGGGATGTTAATCTGTCTGCTGTCTGGATTATTGGATGAACCCCTGTCTCAGCAGGAAGTGCCACTTGAATGTCCGAGTTGGGCAATGAAGTCAGGAGAAATGGGCTTTTAGATGGCACATGAATTATACTTTAGCGGCCTCACCTACTCCCACACTGACAGCGTCGCTGTGTCTTTCCAGGCGGAGGAGCCTGAGCAGCGGCCAGAGTACATACAGTGATGGAAGAGGACCGGAGGAATGCTGAAGATATTACAATGTGAAGGCTGGACGCTAAAAAGATGATGCTCAACTCCACTGCTGGCTTCAAAAGTTGAATAATGTCCCGTAGTGTATGAACCACGTGGACTATTTGAAGGTTGCTGGCAAATATGAAGAATTAGATGAGATTAGAGTAGATTAGTCATAAAATGTCCGCGCTCTTTGGGTTAAAATATTTAACACACTTGGGACGGTAGTAGGCATCACGCTAGACCCGGATCCCCTCACGGCCCTATTTGGAGTACAACTGATGAAAGTAGTTGATCTGCCAAAGGACGACGCATCGCGGCCTTTACTTACGGACCCTCTGAGCTAGACGCCTCATACTATTCAAGAGGAAACACATTCCCTCACATAACAGTTGGTTAACTGAGATTCTCAATCATTTAAAACTGGAAAAAATCAGATTCTCACACAAAGACTGAAGTGACTCCTTCAAAGGGACTTGTGATCCTTTTATAAAGTACCTAAACGATGCTGAAATTAAAACAGTAAATTGACCGAGACCCCCTCCCTCCTTCTTCCCCCTTTTTATTTTCTATTTCTCTGTATGTTTACCATATTATTTATTTTGTTTATAATATTATTATTTTCTATTTGTTGTGTTGGTATTGTGGCTATTTGGGGATGTTTTTGCCTTTTATCTGAGTCAGCAGATTACTCGTATCCCACCAGAGTGATGTGTTTGTTTCTTTGTTGTTTGTACTCAGTGCCAACTTTTCAGTTACACTATCCCCAAGCAATATGACACTGAATGTAATAACATGTATTGATAACCTTGTTGGGACAGCCATGTTCACATTTTCTGCCTGAATTATTTGTAAAATTAATAAAAAAAGATTTTAAAAAAAAATGTCCGCGCTCTTTGTGTGTGTGTGTGTGTGTGTGTGTGTGTGTGTGTGTGTGTGAGAGTGTGTGTGCCTACTTGGACACACATGTCTGACTCTGGCAACAAGTGAATAGTTTTCCCCGTAATTTATGCAGGATATTAAAAAGATGAATTCACGAGACAGAGTCCCGAGTGTCTCGGTGCTGACATCTTGGACTTTAGATGTCATTTTGGACTTTGAGTCTGTGCTGGAGTGGACGGGGACGGGGCTTGAGTGTGATGTTTCCATCCTGCAGCAACAGCCTTTTATTCTGAGTGAATTGTCAACATAATGCCTTGACGTTCTGACACTCAGCTTGATATATAAATATACCTTAAACAACTCTGTTTACTGCCCTAAACATTGCACTCATGTGATGATGTACTTATGTGTACAGATTGTTAAGGCCTCAAATATTGTATTTGGGATTTTGGGTGAAGTGAATAGAATACTCATCTAGACGTTTGTACTAAAAGTATCTTTTAAACTTCAAATCCACAGACGCATAGAGTAAGATGCATACTGAAGGTGTATCACAAACATTCTCTGATAGAAAAGCACTTCTACTGTTGTAGCTTGTTTCACTGTTGAAGCTGTGTAGTCCTGCAGGAGGAAGAGTTTGCAGCTCCTCTCCTTCAGCCAGAGAAAGTCTTTTCAACCCTGAAGGATGGTGAAGTTATGTCGCCCCAACGACAGCTCGGTTTGATCTTTGTTATTGATCCCATTGTTTCATACGTCTAGGTCATATTACACACTTATTTTGATGAAGGTCATAGCATTTCACACACTTGTTGGCAACAGTGTGAGGCGTCTTTCGCTGCTGACATCACATGGAACATTTGGGGAAACGACCACAAGCAACACTTGCCCTTTGGCAACGCTTTGGCCACAAGACCTTTTGGATTTGTCCTGAGATCGTTCTCAGGTGTGAAGAAGGCGACGCTGCCCGTGATGAAAGAGTGAGAGAAAGAACAACCAGCAAAGGAAGTGAAAATAGAAGTGAGTTAAGATAAAGAACGCTGGGAAAGAAAGATAAAGGGATGATAAAGAGATGCGTAAATGATGAAAGGCTAAAGGATGGAAATGAAAAGAGAAAGTGCAGAGAGAGAGAGAGAGAGAGAGAGAGAGAGAGAGAGAGAGAGGAGAGAGAGAGAGAGAGAGAGAGAGAGAGAGAGAGAGAGAGAGAGGCAGGGCTTCTTAAACTAATGAGATATTGATTTGAGAGAGACACACCTCCTCAGGGCTTCCGGCTGACACTCAGATAAATGGGCAGCCATTCATTACCCAGAGAGAGAGATATACCGGTAACACTCATGCAAGGAGAGGAAGGGATGGAGAGAGAGAGAGAGAGAGAGAGAGAGAGAGAGAGAGAGAGAGAGAGAGAGAGAGAGAGAGAGAGCAACATGGATGCAGAAGAAGAATCTGTAGAGGAGTGAAGCAGTTAGAAAGAAGTGAACAGACAAACTGGCCATAAGAAACTGAAAGTAAGAAAACACAATGTAGCAGTGGGAGAAAAGCTGCAGGAACAAAAAGGTACTGGGACGGGGTGTGAAGCAGCAACAGGTGGGTCATCCTGTCTCTGTTTGTTGACTCATTTAATCAATTATATTCCGTGTGCGTCCATCATAACATGAATCTCAAACAGGACATGTTTTGTCCGTGGGGACGTCCCACCACTCCAGACTGAAACATCCCTGCAGCGATCCGACGGCTCAGCAGAACACAGTGCTGGGTGTTTTGAACGGAGCCCGCTCTGCAACAGAGTCCCCGGGTGTCAACGCAGCGGCCCTATTCAGATGAACGGCAGCGCTGCATCGTTCACACGCTGTGCGTCCTGCAGGAACACGGCCGGCGGGACAAAGTCCAGGCGGGACGGACGGATGCAGAGTCAGCGACGGTAGAGGCCGGAGGCTCGGAGGTTCCAGCCCGTTTCACTCTGAACTCACACACCTGGGCAGCGGCAACTCCAACGTGAACAGAGTCAGCACACATGTTGATGGAAAAACATCACGAGAGAGAACGTCCTCAGAGGAGGGAGGTCGTAGTTTGAGTCCCGTGTGAAACCGAGTCAACGCTGACTCGGTTAACTTCCGTTCATGTTTTGTTGGCTTAACTTAACCATGTAGAGACAGAATTTGTGTTAACCTAAGATGACGTGGGCGGTCATGGGCGGATTATGAGACAATGGGTCTTCACACTTAAGAGCTGCTTAGACTCTTTTTGTGTCATTTTGTGTCTCTTTGTCATCGTTACATATCTCTGTGGTTGTGTGTCTCTTTGTGGTTTATTTAGTTAGTTGTGGTCATGATCTCTTTTTAGTAGTTGTGTGTGTCTTTGTGGTCATGTTGTATCTCTTCGTACTCAACGTGGATTCATTTTGTGGTTCTTTTGCGTGTAGTCATGGTCGTTGTGAGTCTCGTTGCAGCTGTTTTGCATCTCTTTGCAGTTGCTTCATGTGTCATTGGGATCATTTTCAGTCTCTTGCTGGTTGGTGTGTGTCTCTTTGAGAAATGTTCTGTCGGGCCCTCGGGCCTTTGCCCGTTCAGTAATCCAGAGCATTGTAGGTGTCAGCACATTCCAGAAGATTTATGTTGAATGATGATGGATCACAATACGTACACTGTCTTTACATAAATTAAAGTCATAATCCTTAAGATATTTCATTACAACAATCACTATTGTCATGCTATTTATTGTCAGTATTTTCTCTGCAATATACATTTAATATATTCCATTCTAAAAGGTCCTCTCTGTTAAAATGTAAAGTGTTAGTAGTGGATTCACATGAATGGACGCATACACTGCACATGAGAGACAAAAGGTTTTGAGTCCGCTGTTGCTGGACTCAAAACCTAGTGCACCCATCAAGACACAAACTTTTCTTGTGTGTGAACAGGAGCTCTCGGTGCCTTCGGCCCCGCCCAGGGACACAATCCCAGCCACAGCAGTACAACCTGCGACACCACGCACCACAACCTGAAGAGCTGCAACAAGTCAAGCCAGCTAGAGGATTACTGAAGGACGAGCACTTCACTGTGAACAGCGGCACTGCACTTGGACCAGTGTCGGGTTGAAGGTAAGAGTAAGATTGTATATATATTAAGGTTCAGGAATACCCGTGGTCTGGAGGAGGTCCACTGTGTCTATCTGTCCAGAAATGACTTCACTACCAGGAGACAACGGCAGCTCTTTAAATGGAGCCGCAGCTCAGAGCTAAAGCCTGCCTCTCTCATCCATCATTAGGCATATAGATGCATGCATCCACGACATCACACACACACACACACACACACACACACACACACACACACACCACCAACACGGTCACGTCAGCATGTGGGGCCATAAAAAGGATACTTAGTGTACAGTTTGTTCCCTCAGAAATGCAACAGAAGCAAACAGTGCTGCACCAACCAAGCATTTTCTTGTTGCTTTATGATCTAATTTTACTATCCAGTGAAACAGATGACCACATTAGCAATCTCTATTGTATTCTCGCACTGCTTAAATGCGTTATGTGTGTTTTTAGTGCAATTAGCTGTGTTTAGATATTGTTCCTGGGAGTGTGCTTGTGTTTGCCTATACGATTTCTTAAGTGGGCTCACGGTGGAAATACATTTAGGCACACCGACATATAATAATTATAATGAACTGACAAACAAAGCAAAAAGTTTTGAGGAGGAAAACTAAATTAAGGAAAGTTTTTTTTCTTTCTTCTAGGTAAAAAAAGCCGAGTTTGCTTACATCTGGATCTCTGGTTGATTGTAGAAAAAAATAACTATGAATAATGCATGTGGCGAGTATGAAATTACACCATTACAGCTTTAAGATAATTTGTGTTTCGAGAGCTGAATGTAATTGTTTTGAGACTATAATTTTCCCTTTGCCTTCAAGAAATCTAATTGAACCAAGTGGAACGGAGCTGCTGGTAAAGAATGAATCTGTTTCTATAAAACAGTGGGCAGCCAAAGGTACAAGGATCAATAGATGTTTTTGAGGCTTTCATACTGACATTATCTGTGTGCATCGATGCCATCCTGGTGTTTGATGTCTCTCTGCTGATTTAACACGGAGATAATGAGAGTTACAGAACGGGGAGATGGACAGATGCACTGCAGGGAGAGAAGAGCAATTAAGATATAAGATTAAAGGAGAGGAAGAGGAGGTGAGCTGCTGATGTTTGAAACGCTGTTAAATTAAAAGAGTATGAAACGCACATCGTAACAGGAAGCAGGGGAGACGCGTGAGGCCATGATGGCCTGTTGCCAACACTCCAGTCGGGAAATTAACTATTTCCCGAATCATCCGTTTCCCAAATTCACGGAGAAATTACAATTTCCCAGGAATTGAAAGCACTAATCAAACAGGGTAAGCGTGAGGAAAGGGTTGAGGACAGATGTCCAATAGTAACGAGGGGGCTTTGGAGTGAGCATGACATGTACTACTATTGGACCAGTGCTGCTTCCTTAATGCTGGGATGCATGTAAATGAGGGAAACCAGTTCTTGGCAAGGTTTGATGAATGAAATGTTCCTGCATCTCACCAGAGCGTCCTCTCTTCGTGGTTGGACAGCGAGGCTGAAGGCTAACAAGGCTGCAGCCTGATGCTGTCTGTCCACACACCCTGAAGGTCTGAACCCTCCCGCTGGGCTCAGCCCTACACTCCATGCTTTCCTTGTCTCTGTTTTCATGGAAAACATATTGTCCAGTTCCAAACAGCCTCACTGACCTGAGACCCATCGCCCTGATGTCCCACATGCGTGCATTGAAGGAGTTGTGCTGGGTCACCTGAGCAGACCCGGTCCTCATGATGCCTTGCAGTGTGCGTGCAGGTGGGGGGTGGGAGTGGAGGAGGCACTATTTGTGATGCTTTACACTGTTTATATTCATCTTGAAACAACTGCCAGCTCAACAACTGCACAACACAACTATTAGCTTTTGTTTTCACCACAGTTTATACGGCTTGACAACAACATGACACATCTGATATTAACTAAATTATAACCGGAGCACCACAAGGAACAGTTTTATCTGCATTTGTATTCTCGCTCCACACCGCTGACTCTGGGCATCAGGTGAGTTGTGAAATCCTAAAGTTTCAGAAGTCACTGCTCTGGTTGCTCTTCTGACCCGAGGCAGTGACCTGGCCGATGAGCAGGAGGCTGAATCTTTCGTCAGCTGCTGTGATGACATTTCTTTTTTAGTTAAAGGAGTTGGTTATTTATTAAGGAAGGAGTGATAATTAAGAGTCAGCACCTAAATTGTCCAGTCATACTAATACCTCAGGGACGAGCTGGACAGTAAATAAAACTGCAAAAAGAAGACTGAATGCTGTATTCAAAAAGATTTGTTATGAGACTTTTCTTTTGGAGGAAGCTTAGAAATCAGCAGAAAGCTTCTTCAAGAACTATTTACACGTGTGAGTGTGAGGAAGTCTGACCGGAGCGGCGAGGAAGAAGCTAGAGGCACAAGAAATGTGTCCAGAAAAGATTATGAGATATGAGTGTACAGTGGATCTCAGTCCCTCCTCGGCCTGGTGGAGGTTCATGGCGCTTTGCCGGTGCACTCTTTACGGCTCGTTGTTTGTACGCCCTCTGGCGTTTTGGAAAATAATGCAAAGAATCGTTTGTGCGCGTTGCTTCAAACAGCTCACAGCTTTATTAAACCACAACTGGCTTTCTTCTGAGCCGATGTGCATGAAATTGGGTTTGTTATAAAGTTGGGGAGATGAACGTGATGAGATGCCGACACATAGCGGCGACATACAGCAGCGGCCAAGCGTACGCGGACATCCAGCCTTGCCAATTTTCTTTTCCTTATGTGTTGAGTTTTATGGCAGTTGGCATCCATAATTGTTGCGTTACCGCCATCTGCTCGACTGTCCCTCGCCTCAACTATTCCTGCACTGCCATGGAAATCACTAGTGGCGCCTGAAAGGTTATCCCGGTAATTTATCGCTAACTATGTGTGAAAGAGGTTTCACTCTCTCCTCCGAGCGATGCCTCCCTCGCCTCTCCAATCGCTTCCTCCCTCCTCGATGATGCAAAGAGATTCTCAATTAGCAAACCGCCGTAATGATTCTCCTGCGACCCCTCCAGAAGCCTCAACGCAGCCCATCGATTCCTGCAGGTTTCTGCTCCCTCTTCTCTTTCTGTCTCCGTCCTAAACCGAGTGGAGGATCTTCAGCCGACCGCTTCTCGCACATTAATGGCTCTGCTATCGAGTGTGTGCTGATTGTTTTAGCCGGCAGAGGAGGGCCATTGACCCCAGAGGGCCGTCTAACAACAGGCTCAGTGGGATAACAAACCAGGGCCAGGGGCAACGGCCACTGAGATAAGTGCCCTCTTTAGACAGTGGAGGGGCAATCAAGGGGCTAGACACGTATGGAGAGAGAGAGAGAGAGAGAGAGAGAGAGAGAGAGAGGGAGAGAGAGAGAGAGAGAGAGAGAGTAATAAAGATCACTGTCAATCAATAGGGAGAAATGACTGAATTAAGGACTCTCTATCTGCTATAGGGTAACAAAATCGGCCGATGCAACAAAAAGATGTGTGTGTGTACATTTTTGAACAGAGCTCTGGTCCCAGTACGCTACACACACGCCTTTACAGCGACTCCTGGTTGTGTGTCTGCTTCATGCTTGTCGTGGTCCGATAGGTTTGCTTCTTCTTGTCCTTTTGTCTCTTCCTGCCGGAGTGTTTGGACCCATACAGCACTCGTGACCACTCAAAGTGCGTTAACACTACATGACATCACACACACTGATGAGAGGAGCTGCCATGCAAGGTGCCACATCAGGATTATCCACCATTCATACACCGTAGGTGCAGGCTTAAGTGTCTTGCTCAAGGACACATCGGCATGGGCTAGCGGAGACAGGGATCGAACCACCGATCATTTGATGAAAGAACCACCCTTCTCACCACTGAGCCACAGTGGGCCCGTGGTTGTGGCTCTCCCATTTCCCCTCCTGTCCTCGTGACCTCCTCCTCCTCCTCTTACTCCTCCTCTTCCTCCACCTCCCCCTCCTCTTACTCCTCCTCTTCCTCCACCTCCCCCTCCTCTTACTCCTCCTCTTCCTCTTCCTCCTCCCCCTCCTCCCGTCGGGCCTCGTTCTCAAACCACTAACAAAGCCAAAGTTTATTTACACGGGAAAACTTTACTTTCCTCAAATCCAGGTTCATCAATATTTTCTTCTCTCTTCTATAAACATATGATTTGATGCTATTATAATAAATGATGCTGCGGTTAGATTTGCTGCTAGATGCCAGGTCAGACAGGCGTGTGCCAGCAGGAGGCCTCAGTGGGAACTCATGTGGATTGAAGCAGAATATTCATGAGATGAAAACGTGGACTTCAGAATGATCACATGTTGACTGAAGGCTGAGTCGTGGACGCTCACACAGCCACAGCTGGAATTTCATTTTACAAATACTATAAAACTAATAATAATATTCGGGGAGTTTAAGCTTTTTTCACAACTATGCAGAAATAGAGAATCATTTGCTTGAGAAGACATGCAGAAAACAACACGCTGCACGGACGTCACAGGTTGGTTCAACAACATGAAAGCAGCTTCAGACTATTTTAGTGTCCATTTGTTGGACCTTTTTGACAAAATAAAATATCTATCTATCACTTTTTACTGACCATGTATTTATAGCAATTCATTGATACCAAGATGTGTTTTCTTTTTTAAACAAATACAGATTATTAATTTCATTTGGAACATGTCAACTGGTTTGGTTCATTTTTTTTGAGACTGGATTTTTTCCCCACCCTTTTATTTTTGCATTATTGTGTCCTTGTTCAGTCACATACAGTCAGAACGATATCAGTGTGTCTTTTACAACTTTGCATTAATCCATCAGTATTTGTTAAATGATCTTCTCCAGACGGTCAACGGCGTCGAGGCGCCTGCAGCCAGCGTCGCCCCGAGGTGAAATGTTCACAGTGTGCAGGCATATGTCTGTAATGCACATACACACAACACAGACGCATGCGCACATAGATAAACACGCATATATGCAAACACACAAATGCAGACACACAAATGCACAAAACTCTTTAGCACTTTGACAAGCAAAGAAAAAAAAACAGCAATCCTCCTTTTTTAAGGGGCCCTGCAGCAGAACAATAGTTTTGCCCTACAGAATGCCTGTATGAAATATAACCCCATTCCCCCAGCCAGGACCCTGTGGTTTTGTGATAAATCACTCTGCAGGCTGCTACACAAGAGGAAAACATGCACAACCAGGGCCTGGGCCCAGGACGGCGCCGCTGCTGAGAACTCCCGCTGGACTGAAGAAGTCAGTCCTTAAAGTGCTGCATTGTGGTCCGTGTCCATGTGAAGCTTCATCTGAACCTTCAGAGAACTCACTGAGAGGGTTACTGTTGGTACAATACGCTGTCTTCATCTCCTGAGACGATCTGTTGCTTTCACAGCTCTTCACCCTCGTTTTGTCATTTTTATTGTGTTGCTTTTGTCTGAGTTGTGTGGGTCATTGTGTAGCTTCATGCTGCTCACAGATGTGAAGGTAGGCGTGTCTTAGTGAAGGTGGGCGTGTCTTAGTGAAGGTAGGCGTGTCTTAGTGAAGGTAGGCGTGTCTTAGTGAAAGTGGGCGTGTCTTAGTGAAGGAAGCGCGTCTCAGTGAAGGTAGGCGTGTCTTAGTGAAAGTGGGCGTGTCTCAGTGAAGGAAGCGTGTCTCAGTGAAGGTAGGCGTGTCTTAGTGAAAGTGGGCGTGTCTTAGTGAAGGTAGGCGTGTCTTAGTGAAGGAAGCGTGTCTTAGTGAAGGTGGGTGTGTCTTAGTGAAGGAAGCGTGTCTTAGTGAAAGTGGGCGTGTCTTAGTGAAGGTAGGCGTGTCTTAGTGAAGGAAGCGTGTCTTAGTGAAGGAAGCGTGTCTCAGTGAAGGAAGCGTGTCTCAGTGAAGGAAGCGTGTCTTAGTGAAGGAAGCGTGTCTTTTTGAAGGTAGGCGTGTCTTAGTGAAGGAAGCGTGTCTTAGTGAAGGAAGCGTGTCTTTTTGAAGGTAGGCGTGTCTTAGTGAAGGTGGGTGTGTCTTAGTGAAGGAAGCGTGTCTTTTTGAAGGAAGCGTGTCTTTTTGAAGGTAGGTATTGAGGGAAGGGTTAGGGTTCAGTAATGCCACCAACAAAATCACCAAACTCGAGGCTTCAAAACCTGCAGTCCACAAAGCAATGAGGTGCAGCCACACGGTGGCCGCCCCCTCTTCCCCTGGACCGGCTTCCAGTCGTGTACTTCCCTCTCTGTTTCTTTCCACCCCTACACACAGAGTGTCTGCACTGTTAGCCTGGTGCGAGAGATGAATGGCACTACTGGTGAAGGTGACGATGGGAGGAGAAGGAGGTAAGGAGGAATGCGGAGGGGGAATAAAAAAAGAGGAACCACATCACTTCCCACATGTTCACACTGTTAATCGGAAAACACACACTGAAGTGCCTCGTCGGTACAGCGGCAGCGCGCGTTGGCACACGTGTGCTGCATCGACACGTGTGCGTGAGCTGGGCTCTGCAGCAGCACACGCCATCCATTACCGAGCGGCAGCAACACTAAGTAATGGCCGGTGTCAGGCAGCTTCCTGCTCTGTAATGAAAACACACAGCCGCTTCCCAGCTACAGGCTGCACTCTCCCACATCGCCACCAACACGCCGCTGTGTCACAAAGTCCCTTTAATTACCCAGCATGCAGTCTGGCACATTGCAGCGTGGACGGAGACGACGCACCTAGCATCACACGTGGCTGTGCTAGCAGTGAGGTTGTTTGGGTGAAGTGCACAGGGGCCTGGGACCTTTCGCTGCATGGAATAATAAGAGAATATACTCTTCTTTATGAATATACGTTTGTTCTTTTCTGATCTGAAGTGGCTGCTTCTACCACTCACTACGTCTGTGACATCATCATGGCCTGTTGGAGGGCACCGTCTCAGAATACTGCAGGGAGGAAGAATAGGAAGCTACAAGGAGGGATGGGGGGGAAATGTGTGTGTATCACCGATTTAGCAAAGCTTTGTTATAGCAGCTATTCTCCATCAGGAACAAGTCTAATACTGCAAAGAGGAAGAGGAGGAGGAAGCAGAGATAACCGATAAAGTATAGGGAATGAAATGTTACACAGAAAATACATCTTATCCATCTTAAATCCTATGCAGAGTCTCTGCACACAACATGATCATCCTACTTCAAAGGAGGTTGGACAGGAGACAGAAGCCACCTCATCGTAACACCACATATATAGTTCTACAGTTATGATTAAAAAACAAAACAAAATACTACCGAAGAGTAATGATCAACAGTATAAAAAGTCACATTTAAGAAAAGAGTGAAATTTGGAATTGTTTTTTCTTACTTTCCATGCAGAAAACAGACATTGTGTTTTTTCTCCTCGGCTCTCTATGTTTTAAAACCTTGATTTAATGTGACATACTCACGAGGAGCACATTTCCACCGCCAGAAGAAGAAATACAACACAAACTTTTCCTGCGTCAGAGTGCTCGTGAGCCTCCGTTGCACTTGAATCAGTGAGTGACCCTTCAGATGGAAAATAATTAGCCACAAATTTGTCTCAGGGGCATCTGAACAATTAAACAATGCCGTCTCCATCTAGCTGTGAAGTTTCCTCTGTCTCTCTTCACGGAGCCGTCCGTTAAATCTCCCCCTCTGTTATCCTCAGTGGTCAAACCAACGTGACAAACAAAGCGCTGCTGTGGGGGAAAGTTACAGCGCCGCAGCAGCTTGATAGAGACACATTGTAAATTGAATTTCTATCCTTGAGAGGCCGACGTTTTCATTAATTTGTCCTCCCTGCGAACGCTCGCTCCTTAAATCCCCCTTTGTGTCCTTTTTTATTGTTTGAAAACTTTAATACCCAGCCATATTAATTAACGGGTTCTCTCTTGGCAGTGTGTGCGTCCAGGAGGAGGCGGGAGTTGCTGCTGGAAACGCAGGACATCAGGGATCTCTTTGGCGTCAACGATTTAACTCTCCGGGAGGCTATTTAAGATGCTGTCACAACACTGCCGCGCTTCCTCCTCTTTCCGCCGCCGTCTGTGTTTTCTTCTCGCGTTACTGTGTCTGCACGTTTTCCACATGTTCTGTCCTCTGCTGCTCAGAGCCAACTGGACCAAAGGACACTTCCATCCTTCAATGGTCCATCTGCTCCAGGGAATCCTCCTCCTCTACCCGTGCAGATCTTCTCTCACTCTGAGTTTGTGCAAAGGACCAGATCAAACCAGTTTGGTTACTCTGAAAATATATAATACTACAGCGACTGAAACAGACATCTGCAATGATGGATGTCTAACACCATGTGTGATGTCGTGCGGTGAAGAATAATGTCGGTACGAACAGAGCCAACAAGTGCCGTCTTTAACCACAGCACAGGCTGCTGCGAGTGTGATGCTTCATCCCAGGAAACAGAAGCAGAGCATTCGCAGCACTGAAGCAGGCTTGTGGACAGAAGAAGAAGATGGGACTCAAATAACTAGAAAAACAATTTCTCCGAAATTCCCAGCTGACGTACTGTTTAACCTTTTGACAGCCAGGCTTTGTTTGTTGTTGCAGATTCAGATTCTTTAGGTCCTAATCTTTACAAAAAGGTGTCTTATTGACGCTCCAGGAGGCTTTTTTGGAGAATCTGGCTCATATCATCCTGGATGTTTATAGTTATGATCAAAATATCTTTTAAAAGTGATTTTCTTTGCAGACATACATTACAAATACATACAATAAACACAAGTATTGGCATTAATTTGGGGTTCCTACGACGACTCAAACACAGACTCAAACAAAGGGAAAAAGAAGTCTGGAGACAACATTAGTTCCACAGTTTTTAACGGGTTAAGTCATAAAATACAACACTTCTTCGTAGCGTCCATCTTGTTTCCACGTTACAGCTTGAAGCTTGTAAACTCTTCCAACTTCTGCAATTGTCAAAATGTAAATTTGAAAGTTGTTTCAACATTAAAAAATTCATGTGGGACACTTTTGTTCTGTATGTAAAGTGTCTTTAATGTATTTCATAGTGGTTATAAATGCAACGCATGTTTCCAGGAATGCATGACGCTGGTGTTTGGAGTTGGAGAAGAGGGAGTGATGAAGACCTGACAGCTGCCTTCATCCCTGGCAGAGACCACGTCCAGGAAACATGTGACCAGCATAAAAACTGCTGAATCTCGTCTTCTTTCTTGTTTATCCTCTTTTCACACAAATATGTGCATCACAGCAAACATCTGGTCAGAGTGACACAGCTGCGCTCCGTGGTCACCAATATATATATATATATATATATATATATATATATATATATATATATATATATATATATATATATATATATATATATATATATATATATATATATATATATATGTATGCATACTGGGTCTCATTTACATCTTTTCTGTATCTGTGGTCGGACAGCAGAATCATGGAGATTTAATTGTGTCCATTAATACGACATGGTAACCGGCCATCATTCCCAAGCTGCTGCTCTGCAGTCATAAAACCGTATAATCGCGACGTTGTCTGACAAAATCAACATGACTTGAGGTTAATGACGAGAGCTCTGCTGTGTGTTCGGCTACACTGGCATTTAGGATGAGTGATCGCAGGGAAGTTCATCCTGAGGTTAGTGCCCACAGCCCCCTCCACACACTCACATTCCTCAGTGGGCAGCCCGCGCCATCACTCTGCAAAGACCATTCCCACTGAAACACCGAGCTTCAGGATGAAAACACTCTGTGATCTGTTTTTAAAAAGAAACACGGTCATAGTCTGGATGTGTTGTGGCAAAAATGACGAGGAGAGACGTTGATTTGGAGTTGCAACCCAGCGGGAAGTGTTTTACTGACCTTTCAGGGCACATTCAACAAGACCCCAGTTAAACTTCCAGCATATGCTTTATAGTGTCATTCAGCCCTCCCACATCACTTCCCATCAATCACACCAATCGGCTGAAACACAAGCAAAGCCCATCCGTCTTTCCAGTCAGGTTCAAAATAACCTTTGACAGATCACACAAGAAACCAGATGTGTTCAACTTAATAAGTTAGATATTACGTTTCTCTTATGATTCCAAATGTAATGTTTCTAAACTATGTTAAATGATGATTTTCTCCAACAGATGGAAGGTTGAACCTGCATTGTGTGGACGTCCTCTTGTACCCGCCACACCAACCTGTGATGAGCCAGAGTCACACTCTGGTAAAAGTCACACACACTCACACAGGTATTTAATCAGCTCCGTGGTGTTTTATGGAGGCATGTTCCAGACCAACCCGCCACTGTTTTCCCCCTCATGCTGTTTGCCTCTAACTGGTTTGTCTCCTGCATCTTGTTTCCTCTCACATGAGGTCAACTTGCACCAGAAGTTTTAAACGTTGCGCTAAGCTGCAGCTATTCAATTGTAAGCTCTTCTTTCTAAATATCTTACATGCCAACATAAATCCTCCACATTGAACCGAGTGCACAGCTGTATGATGCCCTGGTCCCGGCGGAGCGAGCCCCAGCTCTGCTGACATGGTCCTGGAGGCGAGATGGGCCGAGCCGCTCTCATGTCACTTGACAGAGTGGTGAGGTTAGCTCTCGATGAAGTTCCCCTGTGCATGACTGTAGATAATGAAAATCAATGTTGTTATGATCTCTGGGTTGAGGAACAGTGCTCTGATATTAAACAGCGGAGTCGACCACCGTTACAAACCATGGAGTATTTCCTATGAAATGGCAATTTTTCTTCACCAAGAATGTTGAATTATTTCTTTGTCTTCAGCAGCAAGATGCTCTGTAAACTCTTCTGTGTCTCTACTATGTCAACCTCACCCCCTCCCCTCTACACACTCTGTTTCTTCCTTCTCTCCTCCTTTGTCTCTCAACTGTCTGACCACCTTCCTGCCCCCCCCCCCCACATCTTCCTCCCCTTTCCACCTCACGTCACCTCTCCTTGGCCCCTCCCCACCCCTCTTCCTCGCCAAGTTCTATTTAATTGCATGTCATAATAAAATCTCATTTGATCCAGTGCTGCCTAATCAAATTAACAAAGTCCTCCTTTGATTTTCAATTATCTCTCCTCCAGGCTCGAGCTAGCTTTATGTTATACCCTCCATCGGCCGCCAGCCACAGGCTAGAGATGGATGGGTGGATCACACACACACACACACACACACACACACACACACACACACACACACACACACACACACACACACACACACACACACACACACACACACACACACACACACACTTCAGAAGCTTATGCACACTTTAGAAGTCTATACACAGAGGAATGAAGTCAATGAGCATTTGGATATAATTGTTGGGCTTGTTTTGATCCTACACGGGTTACCTGACGAGTAAAGGTTTAGCAAGTAGAGACAATTAAAATGGTGTCAGGTTAAGATGAGATACGTTTATTTTAATGATCCCTGTAGGAATCTGAGTTGATGTAGCAGCAAATCACACCAGCACAGTGACAAAAGAAAATGAATACAAATGAAAGGGTGGAATGCCATGCACAAAATGCTGGATTTAACATGTCCTGCACTCATGGAATCTCTAGATTATATAATCCTTCCAGGGTGTCCGTGATCTGCAATAATTCCTCCAGTTACTCCGTATATATATATATATATATATATATATATATATATATATATATATATATATGTATATATATATATATATATATATATATATATATATATATATACATATATATATACATGCTCTTTTCATAGTAAGGAGCATCTGTTCGCCGTTAGCCTTATTTTTCCTCTTCCTTATTTCCTTTTTTCTGTCCCCAAGAGTGTGTGACAACATTGAGCAAATGAAACTATCTGGGTTTCTTGTATCTGCTGTCTCATGCTTTCAGATACCCAAAGCTGATATCCATTGGTGTTGGTTGGGAGTGGGTTGCTTGCTCATGAGAGAAAATGTAAAGTAAACAATCCATAATTTTACGACAAAGAACGACCGTCTCAAACTTGGAGGAACTGATTTCTACCACTTCATCTTCAACCAGCCGAACCGCTTCATCCACAGAGTTCTAATCCCAAAGCCACCAAAAGTGACCGTCTCCTTTCCTTGACTGAGGTTCAAAACTACAAATAAATGTTAGCCAACACAGATGGAACACTCTAAAAATGATGAGGTTTCTCTTTTTAATTCATGTACAGCTGTGTGTTTGAACATGATGCAATCCGCGGTCGGGTAGTACAGTATGTGTACAGCATCATGTCAGGAGCTGGACAGCAGAGGAATGGAGCACTAAGGTGACTCCAGCCTCCATGTCATGGCTTATTAGATTTGTTTTACATACATACGTACATGCCCTGAAGCAACATGAAATATGGGCACAGTTTGACCCATGTGTATCTTTTGGATTTAGTATATTATTGATAATGTATATTTTAAAGAAACATGGACTTTTATTAATCCCTTTGCGGAAATTCTTCTGTGCATTTAACCCATCTTGGATTAAGGAGCAGTGGGCTGCCCTGTCAGGAGCAACCAGGGGTTAAGTGTCTTGCTCAGAGACACTTCTGGGACTGGGGATCGAGCCGGCGACCTGGTGGTAACGGGACTCATCCCCCTGAGCTACAGCCGCCCCACTTCTCACTCTTAATACTTGGACATTTTGCTACCTTGTGCTGCAACGGATGCACAGCAAAGTCCTTTGGGATGAATACAGTTCTATCTGTATGATCACATCTTCTATATTGTGAAAACAACGTCGTGTAACATTCATTATTGATAGCTAAGAGCGACACCGGCCTCGCTGCCGGGGCCCCTTCCCCGTCCTCAGACCGCGGCTCCCGTCTTGTTATGCGCGCCGCAGGTATCGTTGGGCCGCTGCAGGTCAAGCCATCGACACGCAGTAATATGAGGCCCCAGCACTAACACCCTGGAAACGACCACAAAGCCAACAGGAGGAGACATAGTGAAGGATGCATAATATGTGAGGTGAGACCAGGCCTGGGAACAACCTCTGTGTTAAGAACATATTTAAAGCCACTCTGACTGTGTGTTGCACTCAACAGCCGGGAAGATGCATGGCTTTTATTAGCCCCTGACAATAACTGTCAGCCAGCATTTCATATTCAAAGTAATGTGTATAATTACAGTTTTACGAGCAGCCTCTGAATACATTTAGACAGTGATTTTATTTCTGAATGTGAGGCTGTTCCACAGATTATCAATAGTTAATGTGCTCTCTGTCTTCCTCTGGATAGCCAGAGAGAGAGAGAGCGAGTGAGTAAAGATAGAGATAAGGAGAGAGAGGCACTAACCCAATAGGAGAAGTTTATTCTCTCCATTAGGTATAGATGGTCAGCCACAGTAACTTATTCTGACTTTAACATCTGTAGAGCCTGTATTAAGTTCACAGTATAAACCTTATGATTTGATAATAAGGGCCTTATAAAGTTCAGGGTTTTCCAGCAATATATAGTCCGGGGCAATTCATAAAGACTGGATTACTGCCACTGGATTACTTACTACAAATTACACCTCACTTGCAACCGCTATCGACCCAATCTGAAGGTCTGATCCACAAAATAAATCTCGCTGATGATGTAACAGCACAAACCCATAATGTTGTGCAGTTAAGTGCAATTCACCTTTTTTGCATCTGATTGCACTAATCTATACGGAAAAGTATTACGGTTGAATTTGTATGCAGACTAATGGAAGAAAGGGGGAACAAATATTGGACCCTAAGCCATTCCTCAAAGGAGGACGTTGGTGCTAAATCTGTAGCAAATCGATGGACGACCCCAGAGGATGTGTCACAGCTGTCAAGAAAGACAGAAATGGAGAAAACTACAAAATGCAAAAACATGTTAGACAACATAGACTGTTCCCAGGTGACCCTAAACAGGTCTAATAGAGTTTTATTATAACTATAGAATGACATTATGATCATAACGTTTGATCCCATAACAAACCCCGTTGATGTGTGTGTGTGTGTGTGTGTGTGTGTGTGTGTGTGTGTGTGTGTGTGTGTGTGTGTGCTGGTACAGCTGAGCTGGAGGTTTTAGGCTGGAAGATGAGAGATGGGTCATCTGTTAGTCATGGGTGGGATACAGTGGAAGAGATGCAGCTGTCTGCAGACACACACACACACACACACACACACACACACACACACACACACACACACACACACACACACACACAGCTTTCATGGGCTTCATCATAGTCCTGTTACATCTGCTCCAGCTGCTTTCCATCCCTTATTTACATGCTTAGAGAAGCAAAATGTCATTTCTAGAATGGTCCGCTGCTGAAAAACACTGTTCAAGATATTCACTCTCCTCCTCGCTTACATTTACCTCGTTACTTTCCCTTAATGCATGCAGATTTGCTTTCTGCCTGACTGATGGAACACATTCAACACTAAACAAATGGATGCTCCCCCTCACCGTCTTCCTGCGCCGCGTTTC